>NC_090266.1:739949943-740142443 GCF_040414725.1 Anabrus simplex | reverse complement strand
ACCTATCCTACCATAGAAGTGAAGAACAGGTTAATTCCTGCTATCAAACGCCATCTGACACAGAAATAATTATTCCTTCCCATTTAGTACCGATGTTACGGACAGTGGAAACATCTGCACTCCAAACCGCCATATTGGCCTGTTCGGAGATGGCTTGGATATTTTCAAGCACAGACATTCTTTATTGCGTGCACAGCATACATCCATTGGTGGTGCAAAAGGCCCAGGTTTTTAGAAACAACAATAGTCAAAGGCATAAACACGGAACGTTGGAAATATAAATCCCCACAATTGGCAAAGAACGTGTTGGCATTAAACGCAATAATCACTGTAAGCAAAGCGAGCACTGGTGTTCGTGTATTTCAATTTTTAACAATAGGTTTCAGCTTTTGGCGTAGTAAAAATTATTTACCTGATAAGTAGCATCATCTCATTCCAACATGTTTTGCACACGAATGAAGGAACTGATGGTCGACTTCTAATACGGCAGAACTGACGTCATCACGTAGTTGCTCTAGGGAGCGGGTGTTACTTGCTCTGCTCTGCTGTGGACGGCTGTCTGTCACGTAACAAGAGAGCAGCAGTCAGGTGGGTTGCATACCGTGGCCGTACTGTACTTCCCGCTCGGAAATGTTACCTACTTGCTATTTGCTTTACGTCGCACCGTCACAGATAGGTCTTATGGCGACGATGGGACAGGAGAGGCCTAGCAGTTGGAAGGAAGCGGCCGTGGCCTTAATTAAGGTACAGCCCCAGCATTTGACTGGTGTGAAAATGGGAAACCACGGAAAACCATCTTCAAGGCTGCCGACAGTGGGGTTCGAACTCACTATATCCCGGATGCAAGCTCACAGCTGCGCGACCCTAACCGCACGGCCAACTCGTCCGGTTGGCAATGTTACCATACGAACAACTGCTATAATAATAATAATAATAATAATAATAATAATAATAATAATAATAATAATAATAATAATAATAATTTGGAGCATGTATCATGTGAGACGAACAGGACACAGATTACAGAGTATAACAGGACAAGCAAATTGTTCATTGACAAAGGAATATACAGCAGTGTGCAATATGTCCTGAATAAATACATTTTCACGAATAACTGAAGCTTTGGGACACGTACATTTACCGAAAGAAAATACAATTTGTGTGATTTGTACACATTCTTTGCACACTCATTAACATACATTTCAATATTTGCATGACATTTATGACTATGACAACAAATTAAACACACGAACTAAAACATATCACTGGTGTACTCTTCCTTCACGGGACCTTTGGGCTCGTTTAGATAGTATTGTATCAATGTTTGGCCCTATCGTTTGCGTACTGGCAAGTCGCAAAGCACATTTCAAGTTTTCATCGGTGAGCCGACTTCTGTGTCTAGATTTACAAATCTGCATTAATGAAAACATCTTTTAACATAAATAAGTTGATGCGAATGTACTTAAAATATGTGCATTAAATTTGTGCAATCTAGGAAATCTCTCCCGTGGAAAACGAACATAAAATTCATTCGAACTGTTTGTGTTTGCAAACTTCCCTTTCATTTGAGTATCGCATTGTAAGTCAATCAGCTCTAGCTGCAGTTCTGGTCTAACAGTTTGCACATCCACTGAGAAGGCCGTAGCGAACACCTGCAGATCATTTTCTAATGCCTGAATATCGTGAAACCTACTCTCAAATTCGTCATATAGTGACATTAAAACCTCTTTATATTCTTCTAATGTTCTTCCGGAATAGTTTAGTGCTAAACACAACTCAGCAGTCGAAGTCGGAAAATGCGTTGCCTTTATTCACGAACTGACTTTTCCACAGTAGTACTTTTCGCTTAAAAGCTTTAGCAATGCAGCCGGGAGATAGTGGGCTCGAACCCCACGGTCGGCAGCCTTGAAGATGGTTTTCCGTGGTTTCCTAATTTCACACCAGGCAAATGCGTGGGCTATACGTTAATTAAGGCCACGGCCGCTTCCTTCCCACTCCTAGGCACTTCCTATCCCATCATCGTCGCCATAAGACCTATCTGTGTCGGTGCGACATTATGCAAAAAAAAAAAAGCTTTAACACGATCGAAGAGGTGAATAATGATAAGATCTCTACCTTGTAGGGAGGAATTCATATCATTAAGGTGGCTCGTGAGATCTACAGTACTAGAAATACCACATCTCCTATCTATTTCCCATTATTCAGTTATTCTAGTGGTTCACTGTACATTTCCATAAAGAGAGCTATTTCTTTCCTTAGCATAGAAGCGATGTAAAACTTTTCCTCCACTTAACCACTGCACGTTCGTATATTACTGAATGTCACCTCGCATGAGTTCACGCGTATCGTGTCGGAATCTAACCAGTCAAGAAAGATGTGCTATACCTTTGCGCCACTGGCCTTCAGTACGCATTAAGTCATGAGCTTCCCCTACTTGCTCGCTAAGATGCTCTCGTTCTTCGAAAGCGGGGAGCAAACTGGCTCCGAAGGCATTCTGCTCTCGATTGACGATGCCTGGTGTAGAATACTCGTCGTGGTGTACAACTCACCAATCCCCTACACCAGTGGTATACAAACGTTTTGGTTGGTGTAACCCTAAAATCCAATTGTTTACCTTCGTGCCCCCGAAGTTCGAGCATATTGCGATTATACCAGAAATAAAAAATGATTGTGGAAACAACGCACTCTTCGGAACTCGATAGGTGACGCGGATCTGGACCGATTATTGTGCCGCTCGTTAACGAGCACGGTGCGCGAGTTAATATTCAAGACACACTAAAAGAGGCTGTAGATATGAAGCGAAAAGGTAGGTTTCGAGTACTTGAAGAAAAAAAAGCAGCGTGTCATTCCAGAACTAAAGAAAATAATCCCTATTTAATCCCTATACCTAAAAATTATGGAAATAAAAATGCCTCATATACTGAACATAGAAAAAAGTCTGAATATTTTCCCACGAAGCATGAAGTGAGTGTTACAATTGAAATCACAGCAAATAATTATATTATCTGGCTTTCAGGGTAGCAGCTAGCACAGTTTTATAAAATGGCACATAATTAATGAAATATCCACAGCTGAGGTTACTTGTATCAAGAAATCCAAACTAGCTATATTTTTCAAAATTTTGGATCTAGATGGTCTCATCACTGAGATGGTTGAACTGTAAAGCTTCGTGAACAATGTGCCAATACTAGGTAACAAAGTACACTGTCTCTAATGAGAACTAGATCGTTGCTTTGTCCATGTCACCTCCAGCTTGATTCCCTTTACAATTTGTGTTCTTTCTCTAACAAGGAGTGATCTTGAACATTAGATATGTTTATGAATCCGTAAGGGTTTGATGTCTTCTTCAGGATTCATTCACTCATTTTTAATTTCAAAAAGTAAGCCACCGAGCTCGATAACTGCAGTCGCTTAAGTGCGGCCAGTATCCAGTATTCGGGAGATAGTAGGTTCGAACCCCACTGTCAGCAGTCTTGAAAATGGTTTTCCGTGGTATTTCCATTTTCACACCAGGCAAATGCTGGGGCTGTACCTTAATTAAGGCCACGGCCGCTTCCTTCCCACTCCTAGCCCTTCCGTGTCCCATCGTCGCCATAAGACTTATCTGTGTCGGTGCGACGTAAAGCAACTAGCAAAAAAAAAGAGAAAACGTAAGCCGATGTCTCTAAACTCCATGGAAGACCTATTGCAATCGTTTCCCTTACTTGTAATCTGGGCTCTAATTCAGATAGATTAATTAATTCTGTACCCGGCCGCCTTTGCCTCTCAGGAATTAAGCCGGTACTCATATTTCTCATGGGATCAGTGAACCGCACGGTTACGTGCCTTTCTAGAAATAGATGTCTTATCTCTATATTTCTCGACTTCCTGACGAGGAATCGAACCCAGTCCCTTCATTTAAAGCAGGTGCGCTTTTACAGACTTATAACAAGTGCGTTATAAAACAGCAAATCCCGCAAATGGAGGTGTGACTACCGAGTCATATCATCACTGACTTCTCACTACAACAGCCGGCCGATTCAAATCCTGGCCAAAGTAGTATTTCTGAAAAGAAAAGTCACGTCCTTGTGGTTTGGGTTTGACGGAGAGCTGCATATCCCGTGGCTACGATCACTATGTCAAGAGTCACATAAACTACAGGCTTGCCTGCTTTAAAAACAACCAATAACTTTGTATATCAATTTTAAAACGTAGGCGCAAATAGCTGCAGTTTAAAACTGTTTTTTTCTGTGAAATGTGAAAGGAATGGAGGAATGTTGTTCTAGATTTCAGTAAGCATAACTTAAGGGAATTTATATTAGAATAACCGGGCTGAGTGGCTCAGACGGTAGACTTCAAACTTTCTGGGTCGAAGTTGGTGGGTTCGATCACAGTTCAGTCCACTGGTATTTGAAAATTCTCAAATACGTCAGCGTGGTCACGGTAGATTCACCGGCACGTAAACGAACTCCTGTGAGACAAAATTTCTTTTAACTCGGCGTCTCCGAGAACCGTAAAAGAAGTTAGTGAGATGTAGAGCCAAGTACATTATTATTGTTTTGTTTTTGCTTTTTGTTTAACGTCGCAATAACACATCCAAGGTTTCTGTCGATGGAAGGATGGGAAAGGGCTAGGACTGAAAAGGTAGCCGCCGTGGCCTTAATTATGATACAGCCCCAGCATTTGCCTGGTGTGAAACACTTGTGTTTTACCCGAGCCTCTACTGCCTGGTGGTCCACTACAATGAGGGACGTCTCTAACGCTCTTCAGACCTGCTTGAGTCACCGAGAACGCGACCATGTAGAGGAAGCGGAAACTTCAGAACTCAACTTGTCATCCAACGACCATGTCACGGAAGGGTGGAACATGAGTTAACGAAGCGCGTACGCTGCTAAGTTGTTCAGCAGTTGAGGATGACAAGAATCAAGGTTAATTTTCCTGTGAAGCATTCATCTTCCCCAGGACCGTACCAGCTTGTCGTTTGCACAATGTCTTTTCTTACTAACAACACTGCAATGTCGTCCTGGAACTTAAATGAATATGTGGACCTCTGGATCCATCAACAGTAAAATTATTTTTCATAAATAACAATGATACTGCGTTAACCTCCTAACAACTACTTTTGCAATGTTTGGAGACGCCGAGGTTCCGGAATTTGATGCAAAGAAATCATTTTACGCACCAGTTAATCTACAGAGTATCTGAGTACTTTGAAATACCATCGGACTGAACAGGGATCAAACCCACCATCTTGGGTTCAAAAGGCCACAGCTCTACCGTCTGAGCAATTCAGCAGGGCAAAATAATTATTGGATTGAACCTTAAAACCCAGATAATCAATTAAAATAAGTAAACTAAACGAAATGGGTTTACAAGCTAAATCAGTTTTTGATTTTTGGACATTTTCCCACTACCGTGTGTTTTTCCGCTCTATTCACTAGTAATGTCCAATAAGTTCTACGACGTCATTCTACTAACTGAATTTTATAATTTGCATTTTTCTCTTTGTTAACTCAAGAGAAGAATTCCATTTAGTTAAAATATATTAAACCGAGCTCGATAGCTGCAGTCGCTTAAGTGCGGCCAGTATCCAGTATTCGGGAGATAGTAGGTTCGAACCCCACTGTCGGCAGCCCTGAAAAAGGTTTTCCGTGGTTTCCCATTTTCACACCAGGCAAATGCTGGGGCTGTACCTTAATTAAGGCCACTGCCGCTTCCTTCCCACTCCCAGCCCTTCCCTCTCCCATCGTCGCCATAAGACATATCTGTGTCGGTGCGACGTAAAGCAACTAGCAAAAAAAGATTTTATATATATATATATATATACACAATTTCAGCTATACAGGGTGAAGCGAAATTCGCACACTCGGGCGTCGCAGCGCGACTCCTCATATGCCAGCAATAAAAAAAATATCTCTCACAAAATTCGTCCTGCGAGTATATCCGGCAGAAAAAGAACGTTGAAGAGTGGCAATCTGGCAACACTGTGACCACATGCAGGGTAACTACCTCTGTCAGCACATAATAGTTGTGCTGTGCAGTTGGTGCAGTGGACAGAGTTTTGGTTTAGCATGCAGGAGGTCGGGGGTTCGATCCTGGGTTGAGGCGCACTATTTTATTTGCAAATTTCCATCGGACATTACATACTGTAATACAGTAAGACACTGTTTCTTAGGTCACATGTATCCTACATTTACAAAATTTAGTAACGCTGAACACGTTGTAACGCATCTTTAGATGATATGGTGCGAATAAATTCACGCCCACGACGTGGAAAAGGCGTCTTTCAAAGCTGACCAATGAAAACGAACGTTCGTGCATTTCTAGGATAGTAGTATGTAAGTGCAAATGATTTCTAGAGGACGCGCTGCAATCGCTGTTGACGCTTAAGATGCCAGATAACATACCACCTGGACTATATTTCTTTCTTTCTTTCTTTCTTAATCTGTTTATTGTCCAGGGTTGGCTTTTCCCTCGGACTTAGCGAGGGATCCCACCTCTACCGCCTCAAGGGCAGTGTCCTGGAGCTTCAGATATCGGATCGGGGGATACAACTGGGGAGAATGATCAGTACCTCGCCCAGGCGGCCTCACCTGCTATACTGAACAGGGGCCTTGGTGGGGGATGGGAAGATTGGAAGGGATAGACAGGGAAGAGTGAAGGGAGCGGCCGTGGCCTTAAGTGAGGTACCATCCCAGCATTTGCCTGGAGGAGAAGTGAGAAACCACGGAAAACCACTTCCAGGATGGCTGAGGTGGGAATCGAACCCACCCACCTCTACTCAGTTGACCTCCCGAGGCTGAGTGGACCCCGTTCCAGCCCTCGTACCACTTTTCAAATTTCGTGGCAGAGCCGGAAATCGAACCCGGGCCTCCGGGGATGGCAGCTAATCACACTAACCACTACACCACAGAGGCGGACAGGACTATATTTACGAAATAAAAAACATACGCCTCAAACCAGGATCGACCCCCTCGACCTCCTGCATGCTAACCCAAAACTCCATCCACTGCACCAACTGCACTGCACAACTACTATGTGCTGACAGAGGTAGTCACCTTGCATGTGGTTACAGTGTTGCCAGATTGCCACTCTTCAACGTCCTTTTTCTCCCGGATATACTCGCAGGACGAACTTTTGTGAGAGACATTTTTTATTGCTGGCATGTGAGGAGTCGCGCTGCGACGCCCGAGTGGGCGAATTTCGCTTCATCCTGTATAGCGTTCTTGTAGACATACGAAATCCACCACAAAATGTTCAAGATAAATGTTCTTATTCTGAAGGCTGTTATTGGCAACGAGTGACTGAAAACCTTCAAACCTCTCTCTTTCTCAGAAGTAAGATTTTTTACTTAATGTGTTTTGATCGTAAACCGACGAAATGATCATGAACAAGTCCATCAATATCTGCTGGAAGTAAAATATTTAATTTTATATTGATGTCTGGCAGTGAGTACCAGTTACTGCAGGGTTAGCTATCAACGAGTGTTAGCTGGCGAGCGAAACCCACTACACGTTCTATCTTACGTGCTGACACTTAAGATTCTCACATTTATGAATATTCCTATTGTTGAGTTTGGTCATGTAAACTTCAGAACACCAGAATTAACCAGTACGAAAACATTTAAAACCCCGTGGACTGAAGTTCCGGACCATTTTCAGGGAGCCATAGTAATCGTGCCAGAAACTGAGAGCCATTCACATTTTCATTAATTAACAGATATCCTTAATCACTTTAGCAGTTACAAGCGACAAGTGTCTCTAGGGCTACATTGTGTAGAAGCTAGTACAAGTGACTCGAACTCTGGGCCAGGCTGAGTAGCTCAGACGGTAGACCGCTTGCCTTAGGAACTAAAGTTGTTAGCTACGATCCCTGTTCATTTCGGTGGTATTTGAAGGTGTTCAAATAAGCCAGCCTCCTGTAAGTAGATTTAACGGCATGGGACAATGTCTGCACCTCGGTGTCTCCGGAAACCGTATAAAGTATTAATGTTATTAATTTTTTTTTTGCAAGTTGCTTTACGTCGCACCGACACAGATAGTTCTTATGGCGACGATGGGACAGGAAAGGGCTAGGAGTGGGAAGGAAGCGGCCGTGGCCTTAATTAATGTACAGCCCCAGCATTTGCCTGGTGTGAAAATTGGAAACCACGGAAAACCATCTTCAGGGTTGCCGACAGTGGGGCTCGAACCTACTATCTCCCGAATACTGGATACTGGCCGCACTGAAGCGACTGCAGCTATCGAGCTAGGTGTTATTAATTTTACGTCTGACTAAGTAGGCCTACTTTATGCGGTTTTCGGAAATACCGAGGTGCCGGGATTTTGTCCCGCAGGGTTTTTTACGTGACAATGAACCTAACGATACGAGGCTGATATATTTGAGCACTATCAAATACCACCGGACTGAGCCAGGATCGAACCTGCCAAATTCGGGTCTGAAGGCCAGCACCTCAACTGTCTGAGCCACTCAGCCCGGCCGTAAAAGTAGTTAGCGGGATGTAAAACCAGTAAAAGTAGTAGTAGTACGGTCTGTTGTCTGCGGCTCTTTCTCCCTACACTCCTTAATTCTCAGATTCATTTATGGATCTGACAGTATACGGACAAAAAAGTCAGGGCCGCTCTTCGTGTTATGTTAAGAACGATGGTGTAATCGTATTGGCGGAAGAAATTTTTCTTTTCGAGAAAATGAGATTACTTTGTAATTTCCGGGCGCGCTATTCAAATTGACGAACTCGCCGTGTTTGTTATGCCAGAGAGCCAGCCGCTGCCTGCTGCTGTGCGTCAGACGAGGGAAGGGAACGGAGGGGAAGTGTGAAGTAGGAGACAGAAGAAATGCTCGGTGCGAATGCACACGTTTCTCGTTCGTTTCGCAGCGTCGCTTCCCAGCGCAAGTAGGCAGTGTACAGTTTGTTCTGCACAAATTGACTACTATGCGAACCCCGTAGAGAGGATGAACTTGTACCAAGAATACAGGCAGCTTACCAGGTCGTTCGCGACACACCAACATGCTGAACAGAGTCCAAAAGTCACTACTACACAGTTGTGAACTGTGCTTCGAAATAGGGAGGCATATTGAATACCTACTGTAATCAAACCATTGGGCGTATTGTTTCTTTTGTTCAGTACTCCATTCCATTTACGATATTTTGAGTGAAAGAATATACAATTGTGGGGCGGCAGCGTTCTATCTTCGAGCATGTTGAACAATAAAGAACCAACAGATGAGAGGAGAAACGATCTGGTGCATTCCTTGACTGACAAGTGTGTCTTCATTGCAGTGTGTTCCTGTACTGTGTGCGCAGTTACTGCTGTTTAATAAACGAACTGTGGATATAGCCTGTGAAAAACAAGGACAATCCTGTACGAGTCGAACGAGGAAACTTGTGCATACGCGCGGAGCATTATCTCTGTCTCCATTATACACCCCACTTTCCCTTCCTCTTCCCTGAAGCAACATGAGTTTAGTTTACTTTTCCGCAAATAACGCAAAAATATTTTTCACTTTGATAGTCTGCAGAACGTCTGCGATGCCAAAGAGAGCCTCCTTTAGTTATCAATTTATGTTATTAAAGGGATCCCACCTCCACTGACTCAAGGGCTGTGTCCTGAGCGTGAGACTTTGGGTCGGGGGATAGAACTGGAGTGGAGGACCGGGAGGCCTCACCTGCTATGCGGAACAGGGGCCTTGTGGGCAGATGGTAAGATTGGAAGGGATGGCCAAGGAAGAGGGAAGGAAGCGGCCTCCGGGATATCAGCGACCTTCGCCTACTTTTGTTGTTTATTCTAAATCAATTAAATTAATGATGTTAATTATCAACTTGCCCTTAACTAGACGTTCAATATTAGAAGTCATCGTGTGTATATTTCACACTCAGAACAGTCGAAAACAACTGTTCTCACCATGTCCATGCTACACTCAGGCCTACTAAACTCCGGCGTGAGGACTACGGCAAGTAAGCACTTGACATTAAACATGCCAACCCTCAGGCTTCGATCCTACGAGACTCAGCCGCTACTGACCTGTTCAGTGTCTATAGCACACCTGCCAATCACTCCAGTGTAACTTGCGTGCTTGTCGCCCTCTTCAAAGGCTACCATTAAAAATGCATCGCAAGACTACCTGGCTACAATGAAATACCGCACGACGTGACAAAGGAGGAATAGAATAATACTGTGTTTACCCATGAATCAAGTTACTTATTAGGCGAGGATGATTGGCACATCTTTGTCGGAACATGTCATGATGAGCAGCATTATTTAGATTATATTCCCAAGAGATAGGTCACACCGACACAAGGTATTATGGTCAAGGGTGCTTTTGGATATGACAGGGCATATCTGTAGCATCGTTATTAGTGTTCATTATGCCAGTGATGTTCTTTAACTGCTGCCGCTTCTGTTCTTGAAGGTTATCCGTATGTGATGACTAGACATCGGGTTTGTATGCTGTATAAGTAACCAATATAAGCAGGGTGCGAAATCGCGGGGGGGGGGGGGGGAGAGAGGAAGAGAGGATTTCCCCCCACCGATGATTTTATCTCAAAGGCCCCCCCCCACTAAAATTGCCCAGGGGGGATTCTTTCATTATAAAACGAGGAGAATGTAACACATATATTACTGAAATCAATGTCTTTTAATGTGAATATTTTCATAAAAACATCAACAATAATACACATAAGATAGAAATAATAGGATGACTGCCAGACCTTGAACAATAAAACAACGCAGCGGTGGCAACTCCGCACATGCAGCCTATTTTTCATGTTTCATTCTGGCAAGTCCATCTGAAACCCGGGAATAATTTTCCTTTGAATATCATTCTTGTAATAACAACGGAATTCAAGCAAGAACATTTTAAATTTACATTTATATGGGGGAGGGGGTAATTTACTTAGACGGGAATTATATACCCCTATATCCTGTTTGAAATAAACATCAATAGTTAAGTCCTACGATCCTTCTCCCACCACCACCACCACCACCATTTTTTTCCGATTTCGCACCCTGAATATAAGCATGCAACTATGCTGCAAAAAGTGGTAAAATATCCATTTAAATGTGCACATATTTTCATGCTATTAAACACTTGTATGAAATACAAACGTAACATTCCTTTACTAGACACGCACGATTCACCCACACTAATACATAAAATCATGATCATGGATAAATAACTGAATAAAAACACATACAATCACACTACTTACAGCTGCGACTGTCCAACTAGTACAAACAATCCGCCCATAGTTCGTGAGATGTATCCATCTATCAGTGTTCGTTATTAAACAATATGCACATATCTCCTAGATAAGACGCACTATGTTGATCGATACAAATAATAAATGAATTAGTAAGTTTGTAAGAAAACCGAGTAAAAAATACACATAAACGTGAAGAAACACATTTAAATACACATTCCTCTCTCATTTTACACTCCACATCCTTCTTTTCCTGTCCATCATTTGCTCAGCAGTACACTACAACAGTCTTCTCCAAGTTTTCTGTTGTATATGTGTGGTGTTTGTCTCTTAAAACTAGCTTCAATGCGGAGAATGATCTCTCTACATCTACAGATGTGACAGGACACTACTTGAATTCGGGAGAGTGTGTAGGTGTTAAAACGTTCTGGTAGATCCATATTATTAGTACCAGCCAAATATCTGTTTATAGCTACCATGATGCCGTAGCCCGAGTTTCGTTTAAAGACATCACTATATTTTGTTTGCAGACGGAATTCTAGGTTTCCTGGGATACATTCCAGTTCACGCTTCGCATTCTCTATAATGTCTAGCGAATCACCAAGAAGCAACCCACGTGTTCCTAGCTTCTTGATTGATTCTAGCTGGTATGATCTGAAAGTGTGTCTTGATAACTGCCAGTTCCTTTTTTTTTCACAGCCGAAAGAGTTCACTGTATCAATTCCTTTACATACTCTTGAAGACTGATTGTAAAACATGTTAAAATATGCATTATAAGAGTCGAAACCATGCACAATAAGCCCGAAATTTGAAATGTGTGTGCTAATCTCAAATAGGCCTATATGAAAATATTAAACTTATTAAACTTAAGCATTCGTCCAATTTCGTCTTCAAACGCACTTCCTTGTCTGTTTTGAAGGTTTACATATCGGCAAATAAAATATGCATTTTCATACAGATCCGATGTCTAGCGATGACTGATGGCCGTACGAGGGCGATAACAATACCGAAAAAGGGGAGGTATTCTTTATTTTGTTTGATATCGGCTGAGTTCTTGACGGCAGATTTACCGGCACGTAAAAGAACTCATGCGGGACATAATTCCGGCACCTCGGCGACTCTAAAAACCGTAAAAGTAGTATTACTATCTTTATTTTGTTTACAAATATAGGGAAAATGACGAGGTCAGGACATATTCTTAATGTTTTGCTTTCCGGTCACGAGTGAGGGAGTTCTGAGAAAAATTCAATACCATCACGGAGGGTATACTTTACCTTCCTTTATCAAAATATTAAATTCAGTTGTGCGTTCGTTTAATACTGCAACATGTTTCACGCACAGCAATTTAGGTACTGTATATTTATATTATTAATGTGGAATAATGTATTATATGAGAAAATATCGAGGCAAACAGTAGGTCTATTATTATGCTATAATTAATTTCTAGTATTATAATATAAATTTCTGGGTTATAAAAATTAAGTAAGGCATTTCGTGGATTTATATATTAAAAGTATATATAGCATATACGTGGTAAGAATCAGACAAGCCATTTTCCAGGACTTTTTTTTTCTATTTGCTTTACGTCGCACCGACACAGATATGTCTTATGGCGACGATGGGATAGGAAAGGCCTAGGAATTGGAAGGAAGCGGCCGTGGCCTTAATTAAGGTACAGCCCCGGCATTTGCCTGGTGTGAAAATGGGAAACCACGGAAAACCATCTTCAGGGCTGCCGACAGTGGGGCTCCAACCCACTATCTCCCGATTACTGGATACTGGCCGCACTTAAGCGACTGCAGCTATCGAGCTCGGTAAAGGACATTTCAACTCATGCCTAGTTGTGTACAAAGAGGGGCTGTAATTTTGGGTAAGACCATGGCCAAGAATATCCAGGTAAACACATTCAAGGGCATGTGTACCGAGATGAAGAGTAGTTAGGAAAACGTGAAGATCCCAGAAGGGAAAATGGTGAACCTGGCTTTATCCAAGCAACTGATTAGGAAAATGTGGATTGATGGAACAGAACGTAAATTTCGATTTGAGTTAAACCTAGGAAGTGTTAGTCTGTGGGATTATTCTGATTCAGAGGACTTATGTTATTCAGTGAACTGTCACGCTCTTACTCATTGGGTTACTCATTTACTGTGGACCAGGACTGTTGTCAGTGTGTCGTGTTACCATTGTGAAGTTTCAGTGATTATATTTTATTGTGCCAATGTTATAAGTGAAGGATAGACTGTAGACTTTGTCTCAATTTCGTCACAGTATTAGAACTATTGTCAGTCTATCGGACTATATTGGAATAGCTAGACAAATATCATCAAGTGTATCAGGTTGGACGGCGCTTTACGTCAGCAGTGATTATGCTTATCATGCCTGGAAAAGTACCACCCGCTACTACACGCGCTAGCATAACACGGCACGAGTTTAGGGGCATGTCGTCACAAGAGGTCGAACGGAGGACAGCTTTGGAGTTCCAGGACGTGAGGCTTCAAATCCAATGACGGAAGCAGCAATTTACTGGAACGAGTAACCACCCATTACAAAGGCGGAAGTGAAAATTCGAATTAATAGGGCCGATGTGATTCATACAGAAAAATTATAATTGGTAAAACTATATTCGAATCAAACAGTTAGTTAAAGGCATTTATGGTAGCCTTGTTAGCATGCTCTTACCATCTTCTAACGTACCTTCATCAAGACCACGGCCGTATCATTCCCATTCCTAGCCCTTTCATATCACATCGTCGCCATAAGACCTATCTGTGTCCGCGCGAAGTAAGGCAGATTGTAAAAAAAAAGAGGGAAATTATGGTGTCCTCAGGCGCCCATTTATCTGCACTTCCGGAAAATTATAAATGAGCTATTATTATTATTATTATTATTATTATTATTATTATTATTATTATTATTATTATTTACTTTACATTTTATTTTACTGGAATTCTCCAAGTGATAATTGCATTCAGTTATGTACAGGTGTTATTAATATTAATATATATTTTTATGAAGTTAAAATTTTCGCCCATCAGTAGGACAGGTTTTGTGTTAAGTAACAATACTACCTTTCGATATCAAACTCACAGTATTTACACTTTTAATGTTATTTACACATTTCTGTGAATCATAAATTGTTTTCAATGCAACCGTATCGATTCTCATATGAGGTAGAGTTTTCTAATGAAGGGAATCTGAAAGGCAGAGGAAGGCGCACACAGAGTTACGTAGGGTAGGGGAGTGCTATATAATACAGGAGTTTAATTGAAATTCTCTTCCCACTTGCTCGCAATAGACCCGTTAGGGAAACCATACTCTGTTTACGATGCTCTCACTTATTTCAAATATGATTAATGTGATCACGGTTTGTTGTTATTTCCCATTCAGTCGTCTTTTGCGAGAGAAAGAGGGTACCGTGGTTCCTCATTTTCACACCAGACGAATGCTGGGGCTGTGCCTTAATTAAGGCCACGACCATCACCTTCCCAATCCTAGCCCTCAGTATTCGGGAGATAGTGGGTTCGAACCCCACTACTGGCAGCCCTGAAGATGGTTTTCCGTGGTTTCCCCATTTTCACATCAAGCAAATGCTGCGGCTGAACCTTGATTAAGGCAACAGCTGCTTCCTTCCCACTCCCAGCCACTTCCTGCCCCATCGTCGCCATGAGACTTATCTGTGTCGGTGTGACGTAAAGTAACTTGTACAAATCCTAGCTCTTTCCCATCCTTGCGTCACCGAAAACTAGAAGAAAAAAAGAGAAGCATCAACAAGGTCCACAGACCATGGACGGAGTCTATGAATGGAGATATTAAGATGCCCACTGCATGTGAACACGGCTGACGATAGATTTCTTTCACTTCAGTATTCGTTTTTTTTTTTTTTTTGCTATTTGTTTTACGTCGCACCGACACAGATAGGTCTTATGGCGACGATGGGATAGGAAAAGCCTAGGAATGGGAAGGAAGCGGCCGTGGCCTTAATTAAGGTACAGCCCCAGCATTTGCCTTGTGTGAAAATGGGAAATCGCGGAAAACCATCTTCAGTGCAGCCGACAGTGGGGTTCGAACCCACTATCTCAAGGATGCAAGGTCACAGTTGCGCGCTCCTAACCGCACGGCCAACTCGCCCGGTCTTCAGTATTCTCTACGGAGAAAATCTTCCTCCAGCCTGCAACGTCGTTGCTGTTGCCGCAACAAGTAAAAGGCTTGGTCGACAATCCCGTGACCTTCGCACCTACGAAGTTTGATAACTGTATAGGCATTGGTAATTAATTGACGGGGCGTGATAGCCCAGTAGCATAGTCATTGCCTTCTCACAACGCGGCTGGGGTTTGAATTCCCGTCTATGATCACGATATAAACAATCGCATGAAACTACAAGCTTGCTTTGCTTGCAATTAATTGGACCGTAGATTGAAAAGGAAGCCGCTGTGGAACATTTGATAACTACCTTTCTAGAGTAGAAGATGATAATAATAATAATAATAATAATAATAATAATAATAATAATAATAGTCGTACGTACCACTGACTACTTGTACTGCTTTCGCAGACGCCGAAGTGCTAGAATTTTGTCCCATATAAGTTCATTCACGTGCCGATAAATCTATCTGCACAAGACTGGTATTAGCAAGTTAGCTGATCTGCAGTTTTATGCGACTGTCGATATCATCATCATAGTCAAGGGACCTTCAATTATACGAGGAATACGAACCACAGGGAAGTGACATTTTATTTCAAAAATCCCACAAACATTGGCCGGGATTTGAACCGAAGCCACCTTGATGAGAAGCCAATAGCTATGCCACTCGTTTATCACGCCCCCTGAAGTATTTCAGCACCTTCAAATACCGCCAGACTGAGCAGGGATTGAACCAGTAAACTTTACCGTCTGAGCCATGCAACCTGGCGCATTGAGTTTGTCTGATAACAGGTGAAGGTCAATGATACCCCCTATATCTCTGTTTTGTAACACAAAATGACTTTTATTTACTCATACAATTTATGAAATTAGGATTGTCTTACCTGGCGCATGTTCCGTCATCTTTGTAACAGCTTTTTTTTTTATCCTACTTTCGCCAAGTTACCAAACGCAGAGGCAAAGGAGTCCATGAAGCTGCTTCAAGAATTGTGAAGTGAGATGAAGCATTAGATAAAGACGGCAAATGACTGCGTGCATAATTATGGGTTCTGAGTCTGAACTGGTTAGAGTCATGTGTTTTGCTCTCAATTTTCAGGCTTTCTAACAGGACTCGAACATAGTGATCACCTCCTCAGCCAGGCAGCCTTCAATGACGTAAAGATTACAACAACAAAAACCATGGTTGTACAGTATACTTAGGAAGAGTATCCGGTAGACCTAGGTGGCAGCATCGTTCCATTTTGCTAACAAATCCATAACAATGGGACATGAAACATAATTTTCACCACGAAACTTCAACCTAAGGGTTTTTTTAGAAGCAACATGATGACCCAGCCAGGAAAGGAATCTTGGTGACAGCAACTTCTATCATGTCCATTGTAAGTGGAGCTCAAGGAGAAGGAATGTCCATAATGGAAACTTCATGAACCTTTGATGTAGTCCCTGCACACTTCGTTTACAATTAATGAGGAGGGTCTAAAGTCTATCAGCCGACAAGTCTTCCTGTGGCTCGAGGATCTCAGATTTCAAACCGAGGACAGCGCCTCTCCCTCCTAGCAAACGCCTTTGAGAGTCCGCTAGTACTTCGGACGGGGAAGAAGAGAACTTAGTTAAAGAAATTGCATGTGTTCCTCACAACATTTGCTGAGGAACATGACAGTCGGTAGCTAGGTATTCCATCCTTACTGTCCTGAAATACTTATCAAATAACAATATTATTACAAAAAACCAAAATGCGGCCGTGATGAAATAAAAAAAGCTAAATTTGGATTAGGGCGTTTTATGTTACATAATAATAATAATAATAATAATAATAATAATAATAATAATAACCATATTTCTTGTTCAATGCTATTGTAACAAGTTATTGAAAGCTTGGGGCCGATGACCTCGATGTTAGGCCCCTTAAAACAATAAGCATCATCATCATCAAGCAAGCATCAGAAACCTTACCAAGACATGATTGGTTCGTTTCTATATATGTTACGTCGCACCAACTCAGACAAGTCTTATGGCGACGACGGGACAGGACACGGAAGGAAAACCATCTTCAGGACTGCTGACAGTGGGGTTCGATCCCAGTCGTCTCCCGAATGCAGAGCTTGACTCCACAGCCGAAGCTCGTTAACACGCGCGGCCACTCCGTTCGATTTTCGACCGCACTAAAAATCTTGATCAAAATATTCTACTGGACGTCAAAGCTTTGGAAGTTAATTCCCGCGGGTTTACCGAGATATGTTGGTTTAGAAATGTGCACAAACCACAATAAACCTGGACAAACATGCTCGTTACACCACTTTGTCCGTCAGTCTTCAGCCGACCACTTTGCCAATTGTACTGATGGATGAAAAATGAAAACCTACAACCTGTTTTCCAGTCTTTGACCGGGTCAGGGATGTGATGAATGAATCGTATATAGGCTGTTATTACGATGGGGTCGCCACTCCCAAAGTGATTTATATTAATGAGGGATAGATGCTATGAAATGAGAATGGAGAGTGTTGCTGGAATGAAAGACGACAGGGAAAACCGGAGTACCCGGAGAAAAACCTGCCCCGCCTCCGCTTTGTCCAGCACAAATCTCACATGGAGTGACCGGGATTTGAACCACGGTATCCAGCGGTGAGAGGCCGACGCGCTGCCGTCTGAGCCACGGAGGCACTCTGTACTGATGGATATACTTATGAAAAATAACACGGACAGGACAGGCTAAAATTAACAGAACAAAAAAGCTGAAAAAGGAAAATAGGAAAGTGAAGTGAAAATGGGTTCTAATATGGAATCCATGAAATACGGCTAAACATAAGCATTCGCACAGCGTACATAAATGCTAAAGTTTTCTCTTCCTAAATTCCGATCTCACTTCATAACTTTCGAGACAAATTTCAATAGATAATTGTTCTCACCTAAGGAATTGATTTAACCATGGAGAACAGAACATACAGGAAAGAACTGCCCATGTTACCGTGCGCCTCTTGAGTGTCGTTGTAGTGGCCTACGGGTTTACCTCAGGTTTCCCAGAGCTTGTTCATGCTGATTTCCCCTGCCAGTCAGCAGCAAGCAACTGGTTCCAACCAAAGCAAGGAGGGCGCTTACATTTCTTCCCATTTCGACCGCCGTCGCTTGTTCCATTGGGAACGATAAACTCTCGCCAACAAAGACTTGCTCCAACTCCTAGCCATTCCCTCCATAGCGTAAGCCATTCACAATATTTTTATATAACACAGCAAAGCACCGTAACGAGTTTTGCACCCAATATACCACAACACCAACGGCAAAGAATATATCTTTTTACTTTTTCAGGTAAGCTTATAATGCAAGGGGGAGAGAGAGTTCCTAGTGATACGGTAATCGCACCACGAGTTCTCTTTAACTGAGCGGTATTCATAGGTGGTTGAGAAGTAATGCCTTAAAGTGAAATAACGCAATCCCCAAGTTATAATAAACAAAATTATGGGGATTTAAGGTCTATTTCATATTAACAGAAAATTAACGACATTGAAATATCATCACGAAAATTACAGTTATACGGAAATGAGAGAGGTATACAAGTCATTCGATATTCACTACAGAGGAGTTCCAATGTTCTATCTCCACAATGTTCGGCTACATGGCTGTGTGGTCACTGCTTTGGCCTTCACTCCTCAGCGTCCCGGGTTCGATTCCCAACCTGGTCGATTGATTTTAATCATAATCCCCTTGATTCGGGGACTGGTTATTTTACTGTCTCCACCATCCCTGCCATTAGGGTGACCAACCGTCCCGCATTTTCAAGTATTTTGTAAATGACCTGCGTGGACGTCATTTGTCCCGCAGTTGTTTTGTTTCCTATCTGAACGAATGTTCGTGTAATTTTCATCGGTACGAATTTTAAAAATACACAAACTGTCCTGCCATCTAGTTTCAAATAAACGTGACGTAACCGTTGCCAACAGTATGATCTTCGAAAGTGCAAAGAAGCAGGTTATATCATCATTGGGGAAGCGTTCCGGATATACCTTCCGACTTGCGAGTTACCGTTAGTTCGTGGCGAGGAGTGTGTGGCCGTTCTATAGCATACAGTTCAACAACATAACTTAGACGTGCTGTATTAACTGATGTTTTTTCTTTAAGACTTTGTGATTTTTGAGATGTGTTCAGCGTCGGATAGTGATGACGACAACTGTACTTCTACTTCGTCACAAAAAAGAAATACATCATTTAAACCCAAGAAGGCAAACGGGAAAAATAAACGCTTATGTGCATATAGTGCAAAGTGGGAGACCAACCCGCCATACCTATCTCCTGATGGAAGTAATATCCACAAGGCGTTATGTAAACTTTGTAAGAAGACGTTCAGTATTTTTCATGAATGAAGTGTCTTCAACCCACAGACTGGAGGTCGTGAAGCTCTTTTCAGGCAGTGCCGGGAATCGAACCCGGGCCCAGGAGGACGGCAGCTAATAGCACAAACCGTTAAACCACGGAGGTGGACATTATAAAATAAGGATGAATGACATGTATTTTTCTATGATATTACTTCAGTAAGAGTACTCATGGTCAAAAAGGAGGGAAACTGACACCACAATGCTTTTGAAAACGCTAAAAAATTGTCGTTTTTAAATTACAGCGAAAAATGTAGCTGTTCTCGCAAATTTTGGAATGTTCCCCCTTTCTTTGGACTGTTTTGTCCCTCATTCCTTCAATAGTTGGTCATCCTACCTACAACTCACATAACACTGCCCTCCACCACATTAATACGTAGTTTTCGATACACCGAAGACGCTATCTACCCTCGTCTGCCTTACAATCAATAGATTAATAATAATAATAATAATAATAATAATAATAATAATAATAATAATTTCAATTTCCACAATGTTATATTTCTTGAATGTTCCTTTCACCCAGAAACGAGTAAGCATTACGATGAAATTGTAATGTCATTTTCAGTCGTCATTCCTTCAACGCAGGCATTTGGCTCCCCTACGAATGTGTAGTAGTTATATTTCGTTTTTCTTTGACTCCTATGCATGCATGTCTACCCACTTAGTCCCGCTTACTGATATGGGGTCGAGGATGCGGAGAGTTGAAATGATATGGATTTTTTACGCACATATGCCCTTCCTGTCGCCAACCTCAGTTGAGGAGATAATGAAGATGAAATTAGCGATGGTGAATGAAATGTGATAAGGAAGTGGAGGGAATCGGCTGTGGCCTATAAATACGAACTGTCCCGGCATTTGCCTAGAAGTGAAAATGGAAAAACCAGAGAAAATCTTTCTCATGACAGTCGACGGTGGGGTTCGAACTCACTGGTCTCCCGAATGCAGAGCTTGGCTCTATAGCCGTAGCGCATTAACAAGAGCGGCCACTCCACTCGATTTCTTTGATTCCTTTATTTCCCTAAAAATCTGTCCTTATAAAAATAGTAAAACACCAATATTAAGAAAACTGCTCCTTTTACAAAAATATTCCTGTGCTAAAATATTGCAGATGAACCATAAAAAAGGTTGTAAACTCTGAGAGAAGCAGGAAGAAAACAATGGCTTAACAATTAAGTTTTGAGTCCTAGTATGGTTCTTATTTCGATACTCGGAATTATATCCCAAAGTCCTAGTCCATTCGAAGATACATCGATACAGATACCACAATGTCGCAAAGTCTTAAGACAGGTTTCCCACCGCTATTAAGTGATGATTACATTAATAACTAAAAAATAACTGTGATAACTAAAACGAATGGGATACTTTGAATCACTCATAAATGGAAAATAACCAGTTATATTTTTAACGTTCCTTCAATTACTATGGATTTTAAGGGAATGCCGGGATATCAGAACTCACGAGTTCCTCAACGTGAGCAGTTCTGTCGTCTCTATCTAAATCTAAATCTGGAGAACTAACAGTACCATTCCGCCTCCTTGTAAGAAATGAATTGCATTAGCGGCGCTGAGGTTATTTACAAAAGAATGGCTGGAATTTAAAGTGATCCGACATTTTTTAAATCCATTACTATTAGTTGAGTTCGTTCCATTCCCGATTCTATTACGTCAGCATTTATAATGAATTACAGTCGAACTTCTATAAGTCGAGCGTCTATAACTCGAATTTTCGATATCTCGAAAGGATATTAGTTCCCGACGGAATTTTATATTTTACGTGTTATATTTTTCTACAACTCAAGGTTCTACGGGAAGTTTTCGATACCTCGAAGGATTTTTCAAGCCTAGATGTAAAATTATGCTGAACATTACACGTATGCATACACATTATCCTCACGAAAAACGAGTTCATGTAGAAGTAACTTGTAGTCGCCTCCTTATATAAGTACAGTATAGAAATCAAACCAAACCAAACCAAACCCCATGGCACTACAGCCCTTGAAGGGCCTTGGCCTACCAAGCGACATTTGCTCAGTCCGAAGGCCTGCAGATTACGAGGTGTCGTGTGGTCAGCACGACGAATCCCCTCGGCCGTTATTCTTGGTTTTCTAGACCGGGGCCGCTATCTCACCGTCAGATAGCTCCTCAATTCTAATCACGTAGGCTGAGTGGACCTCGAACCAGCCCTCAGGTCAAGGTTAAAATTCCTGACCTGGCCGGGAATCGAACCCGGGGCCTCCGGGTAAGAGGCAAGCACGCTACCCCTACACCACGGGGAAGGCAAGTACAGTATAAGCAATCTCTAAATTTTTGTCCGAGTGTAGCATACTCCCCCCATGCGTGGCATTCTGCTGCAAATTCTTGGAAGATATTCTATGGGTGTTAACCGGACACTCAACACCCCACCAGGGGGCTCAGAACTTGTGACCATCGAGCGGCGGACCTGGAGGGCCCAGCTTGTGCAGGCACTGCTTCTACGTTCACTTACTGACACAAAACTTAAGTCCCCGAGAACACGCAAAATCGAAAAGAAAGAGTACATTATCAGAGTAGATACTTCTTGGCTAGTTCATACAAGGAGGTTTATCTATACTATGTCAATAAAAACAACTACTGCTTTGATTTTAAAGTTTAAGTAATAACGTTCAATACAAATTGTCCTAAACGCTGCCTATCACTTGTCTAACATAATGCAACTAGGAAAATATGTATAGGACATATGTATACTGAAGAGTAAGACAAGAAGGATTCTATTATGAAAGACGGGGCGAGGTATATGATTCCGCAAAAGAGGCCGCTAAGTTTATGGGCAGATTCACCTTGCCCTTTGCTTTCCGTCCTCCTTTAGTCAACTTTCAATGACAACGGCATTAGGATTTCGAAGCCTAAAGTGTTTTTCATTTTCCCCGTCTTTTTGTGGCAATCCACCTTCCTTACACGATGTCAATTCTTCGAAGATTCAGAACCCTTCCACTTCCTTCTAAGACGGGTTCTTGCTGCTACGCCCCTCAAAACAATAATAACCACACATCGTGTGAAGTCGATGTCGAAAAGATGCATATAGTAACGCTAACCAAAGCATGTCTCTCCCAGCGTGATTCAGAGCAGAGGTTCGCAAAGTGCCGTCCGCGGCAAAGCTTGAGTAGGTCCGCAGACACTTAAAAAAAGTAGAATATGATGTGATTTTCTCATTCGATAAAAGAATCATTAAAAAAACGGAAGCTGTAGATTTAGAAACTAGATTCTGACATCTTTGAGCAGTTCCCTTCCATGTACATTTCGTTCAGATGCCAGGAGAAAATATTCCAAAGGAGATCCTCTACATTATTAAGTTACATTTGTAACAACTTCACTTGCAGCTAACGGAGTATTTCCCGGTTACGGATGAATGTGACATGCGGTTAGAGAATCCATTTGCTGTTGGACTATCAATCAACCTCTCTCTTATGCTACAAGGGGAAGATGAGGTAATTTGGTAGAACTTTCAACTAGCACTTCATTAAACTTATTTTAACCGTTACAATGTGGGAGTTTTGGTTATATGTCATGAATGACTATTCTGAAATCTCAAAGAAATGCTTCGAAGTGCTTAACTGTGTTCTCCACTACTTATTTGCGTGAAAGTACATTCTTCCACTTCACGTATTTGAAATCAAAGTTAGGAAATAACCCTGAGTTGACAGTGCCTTAATACTGATGTTGCTAAGGTGTACAAAAGTAGCTTCATTGTTTGTTATGCCAACGATATTATAATTTTGCTCTTTGAATTTAATACATTTGAAATGAAATGGATCAGTTCGTAACAAATTTACTGCTTGCTTTATTTCAAAATTCAACCGGTGTTCGTGATCATTTTTTAAATGTTTCTCAAGGGACTGGAAGGTTTGGGAAAACTGATTCAGAGGATTGCGTAGTTCCTTGCTGTTCGGCTGGTTTGGGTTCTATTTCTGCCTCTACCAAGAATTTAAACCTGGTTTGAGTGACTATTATTGGGCACATCTAGCCTCAAGCAAAAACTGAGTAGAGATACGTACTGCAATCTCACTCAAAGTCTCCCCAAGGGTTGTATACCTTTATACCCCACGTCCACTCCACGCATTCTTCCTCACCAATTAAAGTCATCAACTTACAGGACACGAAGACCCTTGGGGGAGCGGAAGGCACTAAATGGGATAGAGTGGTTAGCTCAATGCTCGGCCGGCGTTAACACCAGGACATTAACCTGGCCCTCATTTTTGGTGTAAGCTGAATGAATCTCGGGGCTATGTGCCTTTCCAGAAGTGGAAGTCTCATTTCTAAAATGATCCGACCTCCTCCCGAGGAGACAAACCCACGTCCTTCCCGGTGAGCCGAGCAAGCCTTTACCGCCTCGGCTAGACAGCCACCACATTCCCAATACTAACGTGAGATAATTACATACACGTACCCGTACGAATACCATATCGACATAGGTTATCACTCAGAAACTTCACACACCAAATACACTATGCTGATGATCAATGTCTCCAGTTACTTTAGTATTAAGTAGAAAAACTCCTCAGATAAATTCGGGGACGGGTGATCCTGAAAATATCTTCAATAAGGTCTGTTATTAGAGCAGATACTAACTAGCCTACTGTATCTGCGATGTTCTGACAGCGGGCTCCTCCTGCGGCGTAAATTCTTCCTGACCCCAGGTCACGATGCACTCCCGCCCCAGTTTCTATCTTCACAGAAACATGGATATTACTCTGCTTGAAACTGTTAGCTCCACCATTTTTTCAAGTCCAGAGATACACATATTTCAAACTCACGTTCCACAATAGGATTTAGAAACTGTAAAGATCTGAGGTAAGATCTTCGAATTTAAGCGCTGATAGTGGCTGTCCTAAGTGTTTTTTCCTACATTTTTCCACAATCCCTCTACGAAAATGCTAGGAAAGCACCTTATTTAAGTCCCAGGACATTAATTAGAATGCAAAGGTAAAACGTATTCCACCACTATCTTCACAACACCACTGTTCCAGTCAATAACAACTATACAGACCTATTTCGAGATTTTGCTGCTACCTCAAGCTACAGTTTCAATGAGCTTCAGAAATGCCAATTGCATTACTTTCTTGTGTCGGGATATGCACCGGAACCCACCCACTTCCGAGTAATTGTTAGGAAACAATAATGAATTAGCAACTGCGAACAATCTTAGCCGAGAGGCCAGGAAAATGGAAGAGCTAGCAATTTCCTGCTGTATCCCCCAGCCTTCCCTGGTCGGCTCTTCATCACCAATCCGCAGTTGGTAGTGTCCGGTAAAGTTGGGTGGGGATTTATTCGGAAACTGGTCTTGAATTATTGATAAGTCCATACCTGTCACTGCAGTGAGGTATGTTTGTATCCAGCATCAGGAAAACAAGGAAGTGGTCACAGTAAACCCTCCACACACTCAACGTAACGACCACCATGCTTGCATTATTGATGAACTTCCACCTGTGGCGATAGACTCCTTCAACATTTAAGTAAGAACTCCTAACCACTTTCCTTTCTTCCAAATTTGATCGACAATGACAGTTTAAGAAAAATCTGCACATTGTATTTACTATTTGTGTATTGCACTGCCGAATGTATTTATTTATTTATTTATTTATTTATTTATTTATTTATTTATTTATTTATTTATTTAAAATATTTCTACTGGGGATATAGAGACTACGGGCTTGGATGAAAAGAGGTTCTCCTACACTCGATGTACGGTAACACTTCGGTTCGGAAAGAAGAGCTATAATTTGTAGCTGGAGTCATGAGATCTATACTCAGGACAGCCGCTATCAATGTGTGGATTCACCGGGCGAGTTGGCCGTGCAGTTAGGGGCGCGCAGCTGTGAGCTTGCATTCGGGAGAGAATGGGTTCGAACCTCACTGTCGGCAGCCCTGAAGATGGTTTTCCGTGGTTTCCCATTTTCATACCAGACAATGCTGGGGCTGTAACTTAATTAAGGCCACGGCCGCTTCCTTCCCACTCCTAGCCCTTTCCTATCCCATCGTCGCCGTAAGACCTACCTGTGTCGGTGCCACATAAAGCAACTTGGAAAAAAGAAGTGTGGATTCAGACCTCAGACAAGCAGCAAGGCCCTACTCGAGGGTGCATTATACAGTGGAGGAAATGAGTAAAAAACCACTTGGTTATTGTGAGAAAAGTTTATTTATTGCTTCATAAACATATTTCTAAGTGAGCTTTTGTAGATAAGCGTACAGTATAAATTACAGACAAATATAATTCAAATTCGTTTCAATTGTTCATTGACAAGCCGAGTTGGCCGTGCGTTTAAGGGACCGCAGCTGTGAGCTTGCATCCGGGAGATAGCGGGTTCGAATTCCATTGTCGGCAGCCCTGAAGATGGTTTTCCGTGGTTTCCCATTTTCACACCAGGGCTGTACCTTAATTAAGGCCACGGCCGCTTCCTTCTAACTCCTAGCCCTTTCCTATCCCATCGTCACCATAAGACCTATCTGTGTCGGTGCGACGTAAAGCCACTAGCAAAAAATAAATGTTCATTGAGAATAAAGAAACTGAAAAAAACACTGCTTTGTGCTGGAAGTTGTTTGGTACAATAGCACCTTTGTAACCTCACAGAATAAACCAAACTAAAATAATTCAGTGAATATTTTCCAACAAATTTCTAGTACTGTATTTAGTTGAAGCTCCATTGTTCGTAACTCCAGAAATGTTCTTAGGCATTGACAGGATACGTGTTTTTTATTTTTACCGATGAAATTGCAACCTCACTGAGTAGAGCAGGTTTCGGCTTAATAGCGGCTACTTTTGGCTAGTCTGGCAACTCTATATTCGGGAGGTGGAGGGGATGGTCTCTTCCGTCGGCTCTCCCGAGAATGATTTTCCGTGGTTCTCCATTCTCCTGCAGTAAGGCGAATGACGGGACAGTTCCTATTATAGGCTACGATCGCATCCATTTCACCTTCTCCGCAAATCACACCACCAACACAAATCCCCCTGGCCTGAGAGACGGCGTTAGGCGGCCCGCCGTACCCCATCATACGTTTTCATTCGCATTTTAGCCGGCTGATTCAAGGAATTATAGGAATTATTAAGAAAAGCAATTTGTACGAGCCCTGTTGTCTTATCCACTAATTCTTTACTTTATTTTCTTTAATTATTAAAAAAATTACTTGCGGAAATACGCATAAAATGTCGTTCGTCTCGGCTAACCGATTTTTATAGCGCCACAGCAAGTAGAGGAGATTTCGCACGTGCTGTGAGGAAAGTTAGTAGGGATATATATTTCTTTTTACCAAGGTCATGGACACAGGTATGATTCGCCCGCTTGCCGCGCACATTCGTCAGTCTGGCAGTCTCTTTAGGGTCTGTTAGTTTCTTAGTGTGTAGTCAAATACTAAATGATTTTAATTGTATATGTACGCCGTAATTCTATTTGATTGTAATAAATGCGTAATAATGTTCCTTTCGTGAAAGTTTTATTGTGTAGTATTGAATCAAATTCTTAATAAAACTATTATTACCGCACTTAACTTGATAAACTGTCAACCTTTACCTCGCTCTAGAAATTAGCTCAGAAAGCATAAAAAACCTTACCATTTTGTGCCTTGTTTTTTTCAGTTGTAATGTACAACCCACCCCCACCCCGTCCTCTATATCCCACAAACCCCGGTACTGTTCTCTGTATATTTTTTGCCCCCGCACTTTTAACTTCCAATCGCCGCTACTGGTAATAGTGCAACCTACTCTGGCGGAACTGCATTTTTTATCTCATCCACAGTCTTCGATATAGTCAATTGTGATACACATGCTTTGCCACAGTGCCCTTAGTTCTCAATTGGGATTAAATCCGGCCTTCATCACGGAAGAGTTATTCCCCTTTGTGTAAGCTACTTCCTCGACTTGGCAGACCAATGAAAGGAAGCGTTATCTTTCTGAAAGGTTTCAATCGCCAAATTCTTCAAACATCCGAACCAACTCGGACTCTAGCAATTCTATGCAAGTATTGGAATTCATCTTGACGCGCAGCCATGCTATGCTTAATGTACCTTTAGCGCAAAACACTGGCTAGATCGCAACGCTTCTGACCCCAACATTTCTGGTCCTTCAAATTTGCTATTTTGAGCGGAGGTGGTGCCAGTTATATTGAAACCATCTGGCTCATTCAAACTGAACATTTTCTCATCGCTAAAAATTACCTCATCCCATACCGAAGTCTAAGACATAATTTCTTCAGCAAAAAACATTCTAGCCTTCTTATGGGCATTGTTGAAAGATGGTTTACAAACTAATTTCTTGAATACAAGGTTACTGTCACTTCCCAAAATTTGCCTAACACGTCTGGTGGTGACCGGTAACTTCAAATCAACCACGATCTGAGAACACACGTTCTGGATTTCTGCTTTACGAAGACGAACGGACCGTTTAGCGCGCTCTGACAAATTTCTTGTCCGATCAAACTTTCCGTTTTTTCCCCACACAGTGCGCCCAGTTTGACAAAAATCAATAACATACGTTGAAGGCCCCCGTTTCCTTGCACTTTCACGACTGGAGAGGCCCAGCCTTTTGTGAGCACTAATACTTGCTTTCTCTCCACCTGAGAAAGATTTTCCACTTGGCATTACTATAGCTATGACAGATGAACGACGCTCACAAACATGTTTCTTCCATCAGGGCGACCAGACGCCCGGCTTT
Source organism: Anabrus simplex (assembly GCF_040414725.1). Lineage (NCBI taxonomy): Eukaryota > Metazoa > Arthropoda > Insecta > Orthoptera > Tettigoniidae > Anabrus > Anabrus simplex. Next base: position 740,114,077 of record NC_090266.1, on the reverse strand, counting down.
TGGAGGACATAGAAGTCACCGGCAGTTTCGTTTCTTGTTTTGTCTCGTGCTCTTGCAGTGATTTGCTGTTAGTTATATATGTACTGTCCGACTCGTTGGCTGAATGGTCAGCGTACTGGCCTTCGGTTCAGAGGGTCTCGGGTTCGATTCCCGGCCGGGTCGGGGATTTTAACCTTAATTGGTTAATTCCAATGGCCCGGGGGCTGGGTGTATGTGTTGTCTTCATCATCATTTCATCCTCATCACGACGCGCAGGTCACCTACGGGTGTCAAATAGAAAAACCTGCACCTGGCGAGCCGAACCCGTCCTGGGATATCCCGGCACTAAAAGCCATACGCCATTTCATTTTTCATATATGGACTTACGATCATGTCAAAAATAATATTTAAATTCAGTAATTATTTTAGAGACAAGTATTCTGACTGACCATGACGTGAAATGTGAAATATGTACTTGCTTTATTTTTGTGCACCGGGCGAGTTTGTCGTGCGGTTAGGGGCGCGCGGCTGTGAGCTTGCATCCGGGAGATAGTGGGTTCGAACCCCACTGTCGGCAGCCCTGAAGATAGTTTTCCGTGGTTTCCCGTTTTCACACCAGGAAAATGCTGGGGCTGTACCTTAATTAAGGCCACGGCCGCTTTCTTCCAACGCCTAGGCCTTTCCTATCCCATCGTCGCCATAAGACCTATCTGTGTCGGTGGGACGTAAAGCAAATAGCAAAAAAAAAAATCTTGTCTTTCTAGATCGGGGTCGCCATCTCACCGTCAGATAGCTCCTCAATTGTAATCATGTAGGCCACGTGGACCTCGAACCAGCCCTCAGATCCAGGTAAAAATCTAAGACCTGACCGGGAATCGCACCTGAGGCCTCCCGGTAAGAGGCAGGCACGCTACCCCTACAACACGGGGCCGGCACACTTATAATCACTATGGATTAAATTTATGGCATGTTTTACACTATTATTATTAGTTTTAGGTTCATTACTTCACGGAATCATATAGTTTCTTTGTGTGATAAATGTTGAAGCATCGCTCCACGCACAGCGCAATACCGCAATGCTCACAGTGGTGGGGGTGTCTCCTTTACGAGAAGCTTTCCCGGATGATTTCTTACTTCTCGTGCTATACACGTGGCATATCCTATCAGCATACATCTTGGTTGTAGAACAAAGTACTGAAACCACTAACTATGCATACGCCTGGAGTTGATTCGAGTGATCAGCGTATTCAGTATAACCCGCTTGGAGAAGAACTGTGAAATGGTGGAGGAAATTTTACTGTTTTGTAAACGCGCATTATTTAGTTATAGTGCTTATTGTATGGTCTTTTCAAGTACACACCTTCGAATGTACAAGTATTTAATTCCTCATATTCCACATCATCCACATCTCATCTATATTAGAGAAGGTAAGGGCGTATTCTGCCCGAAGGCAGGTCCGAACCTCCGCAGAGTTGTGTCTGAGCCAGGGTTTGCGTACGGTATGGTGGCCAGTTCCTTTCTGCTCCTCCATTCCTTTATCCCCCACCAACAGCGCGTGGCAACCCATCCAAATTTTGACCCCGCCCAAGTTGCTTAACTTCGGAGATCTCACGAGATCCGGTGTTTCAACAAGGCTACGGCCGTTGGCTATATTAGAGAAACAGTCCTCAATATCCTTTGGCGAGCGTGCGGTGGAGTGGTGCGATAAGTCATGACCATGAGAAAGGTGTAGCCTCGTATGTCAACTGGAGTGTAATATCTTGCTCAGTATCTTTACTAACAGTACGAGGCATAATCCCCCTATGTCCAAACTCCGCGTAGCAAAATAACATTTGTTTAAATGAGTGACCCCGTAGAAACTATGGGCCTGGCGATTTTCATGAGAAAGGCGGCCCGTAGAATCTACTGGCTTGGTAGCAAGAGTGTTAAGGGACAACGTTATATACAATTTGTTAAATATCGATTAAAATATAATACTATACTTCGTTTGTGTTGTAAAAGGTAAGGGATCTGGAATATAGTACCGTATTAAATACGATGGTGGACATTGAAGAAGGAACTATGGCAAGTTTTGCGTATTGATCAATTAACGCTTGTATGTATGTTGGGTATTCAGCTCGAAGGGTGGTTTGATCCTCCACAGCTCCACCACAGCTGTCATAGACAGCCTAAGCGTCACTGAAGAGGCATACTAGCAAAATCAGGAGTGAGGTAGTTTCCCGTTGCTTTCCTCACCGAGCCGTCAGTTGCTATAACATATCAGTCTACCAAGCCCACAGAAATGCATGCACCAACCGACCCTATGAGTGATATTTTCAATCCATTCATGACAGGGACTGCCTGCATAAGGAATGGTATTACCGTACCAGCATTGCCCATACCTCGGTCACTTTCATATTGTCAAAGCCAAGGATGAGACTGAGACAGGTCAATGAAAGTAACACATTTATTCTAGTCCCTACCAGAAGACAAAGTGCACTGTAAGCACTACATATCGCCAGCAAAGGCATAATTAATGCTTATAAATTATATACAATTATTAAAAAAAGAACCAATGGTCAATGATTGGTCTGTCAGAATACCGGAATATATCACGTTCCTAATCTCTGTTTTCCAATCGAAGACTTATTCCACTTTCACATCACAGTAACTGATAAAAGTAAACGTATATAGGTGGTACAAACTGCAGTAGCTTCTATAAATCTCTGAAATTAGCAGCCATTATTTCTTGTCTATTGTGGTATTTTACAAGTAGAACACACTGCGATGCTTGAATTACCACGAGATATCTGCAAATTTACCGACATTTCACTAAGTTATGCATATATATGTTGCATATACACATAACATTCTCCTCCTCCTAATCATATCGTCATTGTTCTTCTGATATCCGAAGGCCCAATAACCTTATTGCCTGTTACATTCATTTTGGAAACAGCGTAAACAGATTGAGCAACTCATTCTCACTGGCTGCTTCGATCAATATATCAGTAAGTAAAGAAAAAAAAACACACAGGAAAGAGAAGAAACATTGTCCTCAGCTACGTGAACAAGAAAACATACAAAATAGCTCATATAAAAAACAAGGTCTAAAAACAGCCTTTTGAACGAGCAACACACTGCAAATGCATATCAGCAAACGCAACCTAAACAAAACCGGACATTTTTAAAATCCAAATCAGGATTTTATGAATTCAACAAGAACGAAATTGCAACGCTACATATATATGCCAACCGTAATTTCCACACCATATACAAAGGACACAAAAATGTGATTAGATACAATCAGCATTCAGCCTTCGGATTTCACGTATACGAAAATTCATACCATTTCACAGATAGCAACACAGATCTAAAAATGTACACATCAAAAATAGAAGCAAATATTTGAAAATTGAAGAAGCTATAGAAATTTACATCACAGAAAAGCTAAGCAAACCAACCTAAACGATCACACGCATTAAAAAATTCTACCATTTTCATGCTACTTAATTTTGGGATCAATTTTTCACACTTTTTTGCATTAGAGCTTAATGAATCATACAGGAAGCTACCCTGACGCTAAATGTCTGGAATGTGTTACGATATTCTTATCTGAACTAAGTTCTCTGAATTTAGTCAAAGTTCTCGCCACTCGAGACGTTTTAATAGGTTGTTATTTATCAGTAAAATAATGCCTTACAAGATACTCCTTAATTCAATTCCATACTTCTATTTCATCAAAATCATTGCTTACATTAACTCCTTAATACATAAAAATACATTAAAGTATGACGAAACAGCACTTCCCTTCCCGTCTTCACTGAACAGAGTTATTGTCTACAGCAGGCAAAGTCAATCGAGAGCAAAAGGCCTTCGGTTCGGAGCTAGTTTGCTCCCCGCTTTCGAGGAACGAGAGCAACTTAGCGAGCAAGTAGGGGAAGAAGTAGGGAAGTGCATGATGTAATACGTACTGAAGGTCAGTGGCGCAAAGGTATAGCACATCTTTTTGGACAGGTTAGATTGCAACACGATACGCGTGAACTCATGTGAGGTGACAGTAGTGCGCTTCCAGCTTTAACCTCACGCCACACGACATTCAAGCCTAGTCGGTAGATTTTGCATTTACTATGGAAGAGAGTTCAGCACACCGTAGGCCATCGACGCTAAAAAGTTTCAAACCTTCCTGGGAAGAAGAGTATTTAATAGTTCAAGAAAATACCACAGCAAAATGTTTAATATGTAATAAAATATTGAATCACATTAAAAATGTAATCTGCAGCGCCATTATTCCTTGTATCATGCCAACAAGCATGATAAATATGAAGACCGGGAAAGGACAGCTTTGCTACAAGAACGGAAAAACAACACGTTTGAGGAGGTACGTAAATTTCATATTATCTTACTGAACTCCTTTATACAGTGAGTTTCTCTCATTGGTTGTATTTTAAAGTTTGATAATTCCTCAGAGATGATTTATTTATGTATGTATTTATGTTGTATTTCATTATTTTAAACAGGAGGATACGCATTTCAGTGAAGATGCTATTCGGGCCAGCTACAAGATTGCTTTGCAGGTACCGAGCTCGATAGCTGCAGTCGCTTAAGTGCGGCCAGTATCCAGTAATCGGGAGATAGTGGGTTCGAGCCCCACTGTCGGCAGCCCTGAAGATGGTTTTCCGTGGTTTCCCATTTTCACACCAGGAAAATGCCGGGGCGGACGATTAGCAGCATAGGTAAATACAGAATTTTTTCTCAAAATGAGTACGGTAACAGTGGAGAACTGCTACAATCATAATTTGTCTCACATGTTCATAGCATCACCAATTCACAAACATTGACAAGCTTACGCCAACGTAAACGATATCGTACATATTATCTGAGTATGGTTTAAAGTGATTTAATAGAATTTGAGGTTGTTCTTGTAGAATGAAACATGTTATTCTTTGTTTAATAGTATGCAACTTTACAGGTAAGTTATACAGTTATGTGTGTTATAATTAATGTTTTTGACTGACTGAAAAACTTTAAAGTTATATCAATCATACTGGCCAGTGAAAAATGCTCATTCATAAGGGGCATGGGCATCTCTTCCTCTATAGCTTACCGAAAATCATAAAGAAGACTTTTTGTTCAGATTATTCACAGGGAATGGTAACCATAATAGAGGATGGTACAGGCTACGTGATCATAAAAATATGTTTCAAGATCACAAGCCTTGTGGCATATGCATCTTTTCCACTGCAACCTTAAATTGTACATATTATTTGTCATCAATACGGTGTAAGAATAAATAAAATAAAAAACTTTTCAAAAACCACGTGCCCTTTAAATTAATTCCCTGTACTATACTACCTTAATACAACCTTGCCGTTCCGGTGAGAGAGGAAAGAATACTGTTTACGTAAAATAACATCACTGGCACACAAGCAGTGATATTTCAAGAGGAGTAGATGACCATCAACTAAGTGAAATTTCCTTTGTACATATTTTGCTCTCATTCTTAGTACCGGATATATGCGGGTATCATTCAATAAGGAAGGTGATAAGAAATCCCGTTGTGTAATGTATTTAGTTCGGACGTACGTATGCAATTCTTGTTACAAATAATTTATTTCCACATAGTGCCCATACTAAAAGAAATGTTGTTCCAACGGTACACCAAGGCATCTATCCTAGCATATAAATTAGTGTTAAAGTCGGAACACGATAAATCGTTGACTTTCAATTTCATTGTACCATCTGCTTTTCCAAATAACCAGACAGATGGAAATCACTTGGTATAAGGTCTGAGCTGGAGATAGTGGTGTTCAGTACCTGCCAGTCCGGCTCCTTGGCTAAACGGGTAGCGTCCTGGCCTTTGGTCACAGGGGTCTCGAGTTCGATTTCCGGCAGGGTCGGGAATTTTAACCATAATTGGTTAATTCCCCTGGCACGGGGTCTAGGTGTATGTGCCGTCATCATCATTTCATCCTCATCACGATGCTCAGGTCTCCTACGGGTGTCAGAACAAAAGACATGCACCAGGCCTCCCCAGAGGCCACACGCCATTATTACTTTGTATTATTAGTACCTCTCAAATTTTCTTTTTTCTACCGCTGTGCGGTCGTGGGTACGAACTGTGTCGCACATGTGGATTTGGCCCTGTTTTACTGCCGGATGCCCTTCCTGACGCCAACCCTACATGGAGGGAAGTAATCTCGATTGCGTGTTTCTGTGGTGGTTAGTAGTGTAGAGCGTTGTGTGAATATGAAGAGGAAAGTGTTGGGACAAACACAAACACCCAGTCCCCGAGCCAGAAGAATTAATCAGAGGCGATTAAAATCCCACCCCAGCCGGGAGTCGAACCCGGGACCCTCTGAACCTAAGGCCTCAACGCTGACCATTCAGCCAATGAGTCGGACATTATTAGTACCTCCCAATAGTAGGAAGTAATTTCTGGAGATGGCTGAGTGTAATTTAGGGTTATCGCTCAACAATACCGCTTCTGATTACATTAACTCAAGTTGTTTTCGACGAATTTTAGCTAGTGAGATCCCATTAACACACAGAAATCATCCTACATCACGTTGCTTTATTCTGGTTCCCCACAGTATCGCCATTTTACAACTGATACTGGGACAATAAGACTGAAATGAGACGCCGTAAATTGGGCGTGAGAGAAAGCAATAATCTACGTATTCAAAAGTGATGGAAACCCAATTTTACATAACAATTACATGCTCTTTCTATGAAGATTTTCAGTTTCAGCTACATACTAGAAGCTTCCTAGTTTAACTAGGGTTGCACTAATATTAGTGAAGGACGGGCATTTCTATACGTACCCGCTAAAAGCTTGGGTGGACACGAGATCAAGTAGCTAGTCAGGCATTCCCTTCTTTACCACGAGACGGGAATGTCAAGCAGGTTTGAGTCAGCATCTCCCTCTTCACGGGATCCATCTCTCGTCTCACGAGGCATGGGGGCTGCAAGTAACATCTAATATGAAATTCTTGGAATTTAAGGCTTATGTCACTTCCCTATTGTTTTCAAAAGAGACCGGATGAACCAATGGGACTCAGGGAATGTTTACAAAACCAATTCCTTTTTATCTGCTAACATGTTTGCTGCTTATAACGTCAACGTACTGTAAGAAAATTAATTTGATTTTTGGAATACTAATATAATGAGCGTGCAGCTGTAATCCATTTTTCAAGAAAGAAATGTATTTGTTGACCAAAGGTCGTAAATATGAAATGTCGTATGGCTTTTAGTGCCGGGATATCCTAGGACGGGTTCGGCTCGCCAGGTGCAGGTCTTTCTATTTGACTCCCGTAGGCAACCTGCGCGTCGTGATGAGGATGAAATGATGTTGAAGACAACACATACACCCAGCCCCCGTGCCATTGGAATTAACCAATTAAGGTTAAAATCCCCGACCCGGCCGGGAATCGAACCCGGGACCCTCTGAACCGAAGGCCAGTACGCTGACCGTTCAGCCAACGAGTCGGACGTCGTAAATATAATGTGTCGGTAACACACGAAGATGATGAGAATGATTACCGGCACGAATACGTGGAAACAATAACACAAGGATATTCGTACAAACATATTAAGGTCAAATTCGAAATTAATACCGTATGCAGCAGCTTTTATAAGGGGTCAAGTGATCAGAATGGGGGTACAGCTTGAGGGTAACAGGAGCATAGGAAAAGGAACAAGGCGAAATTAGAGTTGGTATTTTAATATAAGGAGCGCGAAGTAGATAGAGCTTCGAATGGAAGACAATGGCGGTTCCTGACAGTCTTGCATATGTACGTGAATCCGAATTAGTGGCCCCGATGGTAGAGCGCTGGCTGTAAAAGAAATCCTACGCGACGAATTCCAGCACTACGGCGTCTCTAAAGACCGTAACTTTATTTAGCAAGATCTAAAATCAATGTATTATTATTATTATTATTATTATTATTTATGTACGTATAGATACATATTACCGAGCGAGTTGGCCGTGCGGTTAGGTTGTGTAGCTGTGAATTTGCATTCGAGAGATGGTGGGCTCGAATCTTATCTTCAGGATTCCTGAAGATAGTTTTCTGTGGTTTCCCATATTCACACCAAGCTGTACCTTAATTAAGGCTATGATCACCTCCTTCCTAACACCAGCCCTTTCCCATCCTTGCGTCGCCGAAAACCTTCAATGTGTTAGTGCGACGTTAAAACAGTAGCAAAAACGATGATGATGGTGATGATGATGATGATGATGCTTGTTGTTTAAAGGGGCCTAACATTTAGGTCTTCCTCCTGGCATTCTCGTAATCTTATGTGGGGGGTCTGCTTTCTTAATGTTGCCCTCAATTTTGCCCGATCTTCAGCATCGGCAAGATGACACCTATAGCTCTCATGTCCTCCCTCAAGCGGTCCATCCAGTCGTGTGGCAGGGGAGCAGGGGATAAGTTGACTCGTGTCATTCAATATGCAGTGTTTTCCAATTGATGTCATAATTATTAAATGAAGGGAGCTCGATCTTCCACGATACCTTCATCTGAGCACAAAAGTTAATACTCAAACAGGGCGAGCAGTTAATTAAAAAGTAAGCACTGAACCGTGATGTGAGCTTCATAACTTTTTCAAGAGGGGTAGCGGGCCATCTTTGCACAATACTTGCAGTTCAACAGACCTTGTAAGTCACCACCGTAGGTAAACAGCCCGTTCCGTAGTCATACATACCTTCTTCCTAAATTCATGAAAAATTCCATACTGACTTATTCGATATCAGTGGCCAGCAAGATCCATTAGACTACATCATTCTGAGCAGTCGCAATCCCTGCACAGTGAGCGCGACGCGGCAGCGCTTATGCTCGACTCTTCTGAGACAGCAGTACAAATTATTGCCACACTTGCAATTCAACCTACGAGGTGAAAGGGCTTAAGTGCTGAATGTAAGAACAGAAGTGCGTTAATAACATGGAAGTTCCAATTGGGTAATACCAATGAGCTATAGAGATGATGATGCTTGTTCTTTAGACGAGGCCTAACGTCTAGGTCATCGGCCGTTAATGGTAAGAAATGAGACGAAATGGAAAGACAAATAAAAAGTCCAAAATCATCCACTGACCAGAATTCGAAACGTGAGGACGAAGAACGAATGGATGCATATGCATTTAAAACAATTAGTGGATCTGACCCGCGTCCAACTCGTTAGCTGAATGGTCAGCGTACTGGCCTTCAGTTCAGAAGGTCGAGGGTTCGATTCCCGGCCCGGTCGGGAATTTTAATCGCTTCTAATTAATTCTTCTGGCTCGGGGACTGGGTGTTTGTTTCCGTCCTAACACTCTCCTCGTCATATTCACACAACACACCACACTACAACCACCACAGAAACGCGCAATAGTGATTACAGCCCTCCATAGAGGGTTGGCAGTAGGAAGGGCATCCGGCCGTAAAACAGGGCCAAATCCGCATGTGCGACGCAGTTCACACCCGCGACCCCACAGGTGTGGGAAAAAGCGGTAGCGACAGAAGTGGACGTGACCCGCAATGCCTCACATTCAGAGAAACAGACGTGGAACAATTGTATTACTGACCAAGAGACTGCGTCTATAGCATAATACTGGGTCGATGATGCTTTTAGTCTAAAGGGGTCCAGAATCTAAGTCTTCGGCCCCACATAATGGTACTTATCGCTAGGAAAGTAGAACCATGGTATTTGTCATGTTGCAGTACTAATAAAAATTAATACCGGGCGAGTTGGCCGTGCGCGTAGAGGCGCGCGGCTGTGAGCTTGCATCCGGGAGATAGTAGGTTCGAATCCCACTATCGGCAGCCCTGAAGATGGTTTTCCGTGGTTTCCCATTTCCACACCAGGCAAATGCTGGGGCTGTACCTTAATTAAGGCCACGGCCGCTTCCTTCCAACTCCTAGGCCTTCCCTATCCCATCGTCGCCATAAGACCTGTCTGTGTCGGTGCGACGTAAAGCCCATAGAAAAAAAAAATAGCGTAGACTCGCGGCATTCTACACAGCATGGTACTACTCACAGGTAATGAAATTCGCACATGTAATACAGACCTATGGTGTTTCGCACATTGCGGCTCCATTTACAGGCAACACAAACCTATGGTGTTCATTACATACGTGTACTAACCACAGGGACCCGCACTATCCTTGGTGTTCCTCATACAGTGGGTAGTAATCATAAGCAAGCCAGAACTATGGTGTCGCTCCTAAAGTGGTATTAATCACAGGTACTGTAGAAGCCGGCAACGCACTCTGTTGCTAATAGTCACAAACCTATTTGGTACCTAACATAGTGGTACTACGCGCAAGTAACAGCGATCCAAGGTGTTCCCCGCATGGTGGTACTAATCACAAGTAGCTTCCTGGTTCTAATACAATCATCCCTTGGTCGCCCCTTTTAGTCGCCTCTTACGACAGGCAGGGGATACCGTGCGTGTATTCTTCGTCTGCGTCCCCCACCCACAGGGGGTTGTGTGTTTTGTCCGCGAGAGGTATTTTATTTCCCTCAAGTCCGCCGGCAAGCCGGTTAGGACCTCTCTATCCGCCACCTGGGACACGCCACGTGGGAGTATCACCTCTTCCCCCGCTACGCCAGCGTAGTAGGTTCGTGGCGCTATAGAAAAGTGGCAGTGTAGATTGAAAGTGAAATACATACACACGGTCAACAGTTCCTATAATATTATCCAAATGGTGTTAACATCAATTGTGGTGATGGTGTTATTGGTGATCGGCGGTGTTGAATTAAACCCGGGCCTTGGACTCTCTTATAAGGGAAGCTTAAGAAAGATATGAAGGAAGTATGTCAAGTGGATAAGGCTAGGGAAGTATTAGCTGTCCATAATAAGGAATTCAAGGATTTAAAAACCAAACCAAACCCCATGGCGCAACAACCCCTGAAGGGCCTTCGTCTACCACGCGACCGCTGCACAGCCCGAAGGCCTGCACATTACGAGGTGACGTGTGGTCAGCACGACAATCCTCCCGGCCGTTATTCTTGGCTCTCGAAACCGGGCAAGGATTTCAAGATGTACTTGAAAACAGAACTAAGTGACATCAAGAAGAGCTTGTTTCAAAAGAAGCTCGGGCTGGATGAAATGAAGAATAAAGCTGTGGATTTAGATGAAAGGGTAAGGAAGCTTGAACTAAAGGAAGTGACATGAGAGAGGGAAGATAGGATAAATACAATTATCTACGGCCTGGCAAATTCGGATAAGGAGAATTTTAATAATTTGTTGGACAAAGTAATTTCCTTAATCAGGTAGAAAGTGAAAACTGAGTGCACTAAGAGTGACATGGATTAGAATAGGGCAAAATCCATGAAGAATACCAGTCACAGTATGTAAGATGTCGAGACACGGAACATTTTGGATTACCCGAAGAACCTGAAAGGACCTAACATATGGATTAAGAAAAAACTTGATCGAGAAGAAATGAAAAATATGAAAACACTAAATTTTCATTTAGGCAGGGTACGAAATTCAGGATTAAAAGCACTCATCCACGGAAAGAAGCTTGTTGTGATCGGTGATACTTGGGAGTAGGCAGTGGACTGGAAACCAGCTGCTAGGGATGGAGCAACGACCAGAGGTGTCCGGAAGGCCAGTGTCACAGCGGGCAAGCACGTGAGCGCTGATTCAGCAAGTTGATTGAGGACGGCGAACTACAGTCATTGATGACTCTGCGAAGAACTCGAGACATCTTCACTCTCATGAAGAAGAGGCGGTTTCTACGAGGGAAGACATCTCAAGAAAAAAGAAGAAAATCATTGGGAAGCATTAAATTAGGAGGATATTTGGGCTAAAAAGAGGATGAGAGTACAGATGAAGACAGTGGTATGGAGGAGGATATAATTAGTTCCCCAAGTGGATCCATCATACAATTACAGAAATCACGGAATACGACTAGCAGAGCTGCGATATACCCAAGAGCACATAACTAGGGTTGATTAATGAATATCGGGGGCATATTGAGTAAAGTGGGAAAAGAGGACGTCAGGGAATTACTGCGGCGTAATGAGATTACGGGTATGATTGACACATAGCTACCGGTAATAAGTAATATTAATGTAATGTGAAATATGTCAACAGGTAGAAAGATGGAATCAGGCTGTGAAATGGTTTCGGTCAAAATAACTAAAAGATCTGACGGAGAGAGAGAGAATGTTTCATAGGTTTCTGCTACTACCATCCAACGAAACTCCTTTTGAAAAGAAGTTATTCGATGACCTTATTGGAGTAGTAAACCGGATTAAATTATTGAAGACGCGGGAATAATTATAATGGGAGATTTTAATGCAAGGGTGGCTGAAAGAATTCAGTGTACGATAGAGAAACAGGTGAAATATTGATAGGAATAAGGAGAAATAAATCTAAAGAATGCAACAAAAAAGGAGAGAAACTATTAGAAATGGTGCATGGTGGGGGGGGGGGGGAAATACGAATTTAACGTATAGAGTCGATTCAGGAAGGAGAACTATGTATCTGTCTATTACATCCATCTAGAGAGACACTGACTTGTATTAAATACATATACGTAAAGAACATGGCTTCTCATGATCATTTCCCGACTGTTATTCGAATTACTGAGAAGTGAAGGAAAATTAAAAGAAAAGCAGCAGATTAATAAATAATGTAGAGAAACATCTGGTAAGGTACAGATGGAGAGGGGAACATAGATATAAATTTAGGAATTTTTATACGGGAAACTTTCGAAATATTGAAGTTAGGACTTGAAAATATGATAGAGAATTATACTTGATAACACAGATGAAGCAATAAGAATATTTGAAAGAACAATAGCAATAGCTGGCAGGAAAATGGTTACAAACAAGGATAGGACAAACAGTAACTTTCCAGTACCATGTCCCTGTGTATCCATTGCACTGTAGTATTAGGTCGGAGTATTAAGATATGATAGTCACATATTATTATAATGAGCCTCCGTGACTCAGACGGCAGCGCGTCGGCCTCTCACCGCTGGATACCGTGGTTCAAATCCCGGTCACTCCATGTGAGATTTGTGCTGGACAAAGCGGAGGCGGGACATGTTTTTCTCCGGGTACTCCGGTTTTCCCTGTCATCTTTCATTCCAGCAACACTCTCCATTATCATTTCATAGCATTTATCACTCATTAATAATCACCTTAGGAGTGGCGACCCCATTGTAATAACAGCCTATATATGTTTCATTCATTACATCCCTGACCCGGTCAATGACTGGAAAACAGGTTGTAAGTTTTCATTTTCAGTAACATATTATAAGTTGCATGTCAGGTTTTGGGAGGGACAGTCACAATATCTGCTGCCTCTTGAAGCCCTTAGCAGCACGCAAATAGCAGTACTATCTCTCCATCTCACTTTCCTCAATCTCACTGTTCGTTTCACTAGCTCGTCGCTCAAGTTCTTCTTTTTTGTGTTTACAGTGACCCATCTACATTCCCAGAACTACGTTGAAACTTTCCAATGTCCGAAGATCTGTAGTTAAACAGATATACTGAAACACGATATTATAAACTGTGTTGGTGAACCAGAGTCATACACCGTTTAGTATATATGCTGCCGGAATGAGAGATGTCAGGCAAAACAAAAGGATTTAATCAAGCATTATTATTATTATTATTATTATTATTATTATTATTATTATTATTATTATTATTATTATTATGTTATTTGCTTCTTACGTCGCACCGATACAGACTGGTCTTATGGCGGCAATGGGATAGGACAGGACTAGGAAGGCAGCAACCGTGTCCTTCATTAAGGTAGAGCTCCAGCATATACCTGCTGCGAAAATGGAAAACAACGGAAAACCTTCAGGGCAGCCTACAGAGGAGTTCGAACCCACCATCTCCCGAATGAAAACTAACAGTTAAGAGACCCAAAACGCGTAGCCAACTCGCTCTGTAAATCCAGTACAAAAGGCTACAAAATCTTAGTTTTTCGCCATTGAAAAAGACTGAAAAATGTGGAAGTAGCTTGTCCAACTTCTCATTCTGTACTCTACAGTATATCATTTTCTTTTCTAGCAGTTAAAAATATATGATGTTGAGTAACTCTGGTGATAGAACGCTGGCCTTCACAGCTAAAGATGGCGGGTTCGATCCCAGCTCTGGCCGGTGGTATTTGAAGGTGCTCAAATACGTCAGCCTCGTGTCGGTAAATTTCCTAGTACGTAAAAGAACACCTGCGGGACCAAATTCCGGCACCTCGGCGTATCCAAAAACCGTAAAAAAGTGGTTAGTGGAACGTAAAATTAAAATTATTATTATTATTATTATTATTATTATTATTATTATTATTATTATTATTTATGTCTTACTTCTATACAAAATACCAGGGCAAGAAGTATAGAAATACTGTATACGGAATGAAGACAGTAAGCGTAGAGTACAGAAGTGTTATTAATTAAAGGGCGAGAGAAAATCTGCCATCAGTCTCCTATGCTAGAGAGAGAGAGAGAGAGAGAGAGAGAGTGTTTGTGTTTGTGTTTGTGTTTGTGTGTTGTTTCAGTACTTGTCACAAGGCACTTATATTTAAGGTATTTGGTACCTTAATCGGAAACACTAAGCGAAAGAAGGGATGAATGTACTGTACTTCGGCACATCTCCCTAACGTTCGTCCAACTCGGAACTGCAATCGCATACCCGCCTTCGTGATTCAGGAGAAGGTGCGTGAAAACGTGAGTAAAATGGTTTCCAAGGCCAGACCATTTAAATGGTCGTTGACCTTCGAATGATTTCAGAGAAGATCCAGTCCTGCAGAACAACTAACAATTATCCGACACATGAATTAATTTCCACAGAAAACTTGTTTTCAGCTTTACATTGTACCGAGTTATTCCTCTGTTTGCTGCATCTTCTAGCAGTAACAGGAATATTTCACGCGCGAGTGTTCCGATAATTTAGGAATCACGCTGGTAACCAGTTTTAAATGCTAAATGATAGTGCCAGGATCCCATTTCGCGACATCGGACAAGGGAAGCCACTGTTCCAGGATATGGCCGGCTCGCCAGTTCGGCAGCTGCCTCTTCCTACACACTCCATAGGAGTGAGCTACAAGTACCAATGTGTGGTGGTCTTGTCTCTGGGTGTACGTATAATTGTACGAGCTAGGAATGGGAAGAAAGCGGCCGTGGCCTTGAGAATGGTACCATCCCGGCATTTGCCTGGAGCTGAAATGGGAAACCACAGAAAACCATTTCGAGGATGGCTGATGGGGAAAGTGAAGCCATCTGTCTCCCGAGGACAGAGCTAGCAACCATAATCCACGCCCCAACGCAATGAGCTAACCTAGAATCATCCCCCGTCCTCGAAATGGTTTTCCGTGGTTTCCCCACATTTCAGCTCCAAGCAAATGCCGGGATAGTATCTTTCTTAAGGCCACCGCCTCTTTCTTCCCATTCCTAGGCTGCACAATTACACTTACAACCACAGACTACACCTTCACGTGTAGCTCACCTCCATGGGGTGTATCGGAAAAAGTAGCTGTACAACTAGCGAGCCGAACATGTCCTCGGACACTCCCGGCACTATAAAAGACCACATGCTAAAAGTGAACTATTGGTTAAGGTATCATTAGAACATCTAATTCAATAATTATGGGGGAAACGGACGAAGCTCACTGAATATTAGGCCGAAAGTCTAACCAGTAAACATCGTTCTAATCTCACGAAGTAGATTCAGTACAGTACCTCTTCATTTGTGAGCTGATCTACCATTTCACCTCCAGCATTCTTCTGTAACACCACAATTCAAAAGATTCTATTCTCTTTCTTTCTGAGCTAGTTACTGGTCATGTTTCACTTCCATACAAACTCACGCCTCACATAAAAGTGTTCATGAAACATCTTTCTGACATGTAGATCTATATCTAAGGTGAGTAAATTTATTTTCTTAAAAATTAGGTTTTCCTTGCTTGTGCTAGCCTGTATATTATGTCCTCCTTACATCTATCATCGTTAGTTTTTCTACTACCCAAGAAACAATTTTATTAATTTATTATTTTATTGTCCGCCTCTGTGGTGTAGTGATTGGTGTGATTAGCTGCCACCCCCGGAGGCCCGGGTTCGATTCCCGGCAATGCCACGAAATTTGAAAAGGGTTACGAGAGCTGGAACGGGGTGTACTCAGCCTCGGGAGGTCAACTGAGTAGAGGTGGGTTCGATTCCCACCTCAGCAATCCTGGAAGTGGTTTTCCGTGGTTTCCCACTTCTCCTCCAAGCAAATGCCAGGATGGTACCTAACTTAAGGCCACGGCCGCTTCCTTCCCACTTCCTTGTCTATCCCTTCCAATCTTCCCATCCCCCACAAGGCCCCTGTTCAGCATATTAGGTGAGGCCGCCTGGGCGAGGTACTGGTCATCCTCCCCAGTTGTATCCCTCAACCCGGAGTCTGAAGCTCCAGGTCACTGGTCTTGAGGCGGTAGAGGTGGGATCCCTCGCTGAGTCCGAGGAAACAACCGACCCTGGAGGGTAAACAGATTACGATACGATACGATATTATTTTATTTATTAATTAATTATTTTATTAACTTAATTTTACAATCAAATATATCCTACATAACTCGACTTAATACGACTGCATTCCATTACTTTTGTTTTGGATTTCTTTATTTTTATCTCGTATTCATTCTCTGAAACCATGTGTTATACTATTCAGCAATATTTCCACATTTTTTGCAGACTAAGGTACTGTAAATGGCAATATAATAAGCAAATCACGGAGTAGTGATTTCCTCTCCTTGGACTGTATACATTTCTCAAATTCCTCTTTGATTTCCTTTATCATCTGTTACATATAAGCATAGAATAGAAAAGAAGACAAATTGCAGCCCTGCCTCACTATCTTTTCTTGATAAGGAGTGCATAAACCTCCGTGTATTTACTAGCCAAGGAATATCTATGATAATGAGCTCCTATCATTTGGTCGTGTTTTTTACTCGTGGAAAGTGCACCATACCGGTCGGTATTAGGCTGAAGACGAAGTAGAGACTATGGAAGATCACTTAAAGAGTATTTATGAGATATTTTCCTTCGAGGTTATCAAGATTAGTACAACTTTCCAAGCCAGGAATCGAACCTGTGTCAACTGAGAGAGGGAAGGAGGGGCAGCGACATTAACCATTTGATGACGTTGTTGGCTATTCGTATTGATAATATCACAGGGTGTATGAAAAATGCCGTCCTAGAGTAGAAGGCCAGGATAAAGGGAATCGGATTCGCTTAAAAAATGAGGATACCAACCACACACTCAACACACAATTTCAAATCAATCAATCAATCAATCAATCAATCAATCAATCAATCACCACTGATCTTCACATAGGTAATATATTCCCTATCATTTCTTTTATGAATGCTTTCTTAAACTATTTCAAAGAAGTTTGAAATTTATCGAACATCTCCCTTGGTAAATCATTCCAATTCCTTTTCCTATAAACGAATATTAGTTCCAAGTTGTCCTCTTGAATTCCAACTTTATCCTCATATTATGAGTTTTTCCTACTTTGAAAACTTTATTCGTCTACTAACATTACTCGGAGTTAAATGGGGCAAGTAACGTAATATCGATCTGAGGCCCAAATGCGTCCAAACGTGCCTCACGAAGTCTTAGATCACAGAGCGAAACCCACTCTTTCGGTGTCTAGTTTTCATGAAACATCCAGATCCGTCAAAAATCGAATGTCAAATTTTTGCGCGAATATAATACTCCCTTCACTCACACCGTCGTTCAAAAACAATAAATAGAACTGAAACTAAGTAGAATGCCCGCGGAGACTGTCACCTGAGCCCTTCTTCTTCTTCTTCTTCCGCTTCTCTCACATCTGTGGGGTCGTGGGTGCGAACTGCGTCGCACATGTGGATTTGGCCCTGTTTTACGGCCGGATGCCCTTCCTGACACCAACCATATATGGAGGGATGTAATCACTATTGCGTGTTTCTGTGGTGGTTGGTAGTGTGGTATGTTGTCTGGACATGAAGAGGAGAGTGTTGGGACGGACACAAACACCCAGTCCCCGAGCCAGAAGAATTAATCAGAAGCGACTAAAATCGCCGACTCGGCCGGGAATCGAACCCGCCACCCTCTGAACCGAAGGCCAGTACGCTGGTCATTCAGGCTACAAGTCGGACTGCCACCTGAGTCATTATGGTTGCAAAACTACGAGTATATCACTTACTTTCTACCAGTTAACGCTGTGAGAAAATTGCGTGTTGGAGGGTTGTTTCTTAATCTCAGTATAACTGTGCTATCCTCTTTACAATGCCAATGATCACTGGACATTTATCCAAAGCCCTGCATAGTAACTACCTGTACAACTCCCATCGTAGCAGATGAACTTAAAGTGAAGTTGTGACACTTGCACGGAAATGGAATGTGTTGACATTTGCATGGAACGCCAAATATTCCAGGGAATTAATTACTATGCATCGGTATTCAAACAGTTGAACGGAGGCCCAAGGAGGGTTGGAATTCAGAAGCATGGGAGGGGAAGGCCTACCCGGAAAGTACAGTTCATTGCTACAGTTGATACCTGTGTGACAACTAGTGTTCCTTATTGAACTAGTGATAACTGTTCTGCAGCTATGGAGTTCACCGAGACTGACAAGGGCCTTCGTTGATTTACTACGGACATCACTATATTGTGGACTATACCAACCGACTTATTGGCGGTACGTAGATATCAAGAAAAGTAAATGTAAAAGAAGAATAACAACACAAAATAATGCAGTTTTAGGTGAGGTAAGCCATGTTTGCATTCCAGATGAAGAAACGAATGAAGTAAAAAGAAAATTCAAGGAAACAGCCAGTATGATTGCAACAATTTACACTGAAGAAGTAGGCCAGCTCTTCAATCGAGGCTATGAACTTCTTGTTGTTATTTTGCTTTCCGTCGCACCGACACAGGTAGGTCTTATGGCGACGATGGGACAAGAAAGGCCTAGGAATGGAAAGGAAGCGGACGTGGCCTTAATTAAGGTACAGCCCCAGCATTTGCCTGGTGTGAAAATGGGAAACCACGGAAAACCATCTTCAGGGCAGCCGACAGTGGGGTTCGAACCCACTATCTCCCGGATGCGAGCTCACAGCTGCGCGCTCCTAACCGCACGGCCAACTCGCCCGGTTATGAACTTGTGACATCGCTGCCGTCGGACAGAAGTGCCAAACAATCATTACATCGCACCCGACGGGAAAGAATGGGACCTACAACAGACCCAATCGGTTCTGATGGAGGAAAAGAAGGAAGAAAAAACCACATAGCCTTTAACCCTCTACTGCATACTGTTGCCATTAGGCAACAAATAACTTTTCACCTTTGTAAATGGATAAATATTAGAGACAGAGGTAGTTTTACGGCACACCTTCAACTGTACAGTCAATTAAACACAGTGATGCCTTGTTTTTTTATTTTTTTTATACATAACATAAGACAAAACAGCCCTACAGCGCAGCCAAAGGTACTCCTTCCACCCCGTCAACATCCACGCGAACCAACCACCGTTTATTTTACGTGGGCCCTCCCCATCATATTACCACAGGCTTCAGGAGTACCTCTAGCTCAACCTCAAAGACATTACAAGTGCAAGTATACTTGCGCCCCGCAATACGTACCCATTGCCAGTAGGCAGTAATGTTCGGTCTTTGAATGTTAAAAGCGTAGCGTAAAATAGTGGAAAATCGTATATATATTCCAATATGGCAATCCACATCACATACGAGTGTTAAGTTATTAGGCCCAGTTAAGAATTGCTGGTACATCTAATACACTGAGCGTATGTTGAACATTAAAGCTTGAAATTTTCTTCACCAAACGGAAACGAAAAATAATTCATGCAGTAGAGGGTTAACGACGGTGGAAAATTCTTACGTGAAGACGACAACAGGAGTCTAAAGACAGAATGGTAGTGTTTGCCAGCGATAAAGGAAAACCTGTTATTATCAAGTCGCTCTTCATTCTTCGTCGACGGAACCTTCAAAATTTCAAAAAAGCAGTTTGGGCAGTTATTTAACATCCACGCCGATTATGGATGTTCTTGTGAAGAAACCAACATGATTCCAGGTGTCCATGCACTGTTATCAAACAAGACGCGGGAAACATATGATCGTTTTTTCCAAAACTGTTAAAAACAATGTAACAGAATGGAACCCTTTGACACTTATTTTGGACTTCCAAATCTCCATCGTCCAATAAGCCAAACCGCTGTTTCCTGAAACTGAGATTTTTGGTTTAGCTACTAGTTTAATCAGTGCCTATGGAGGAAAGTACAAGATAGCGGCCTTGTTACCCCGTACAGAGAAAATGAAAAAGATCGACTTCATATTCGAATGTGTTCGGCACCAGCGTATGATTCCCTAGAAATGATTGATGATGGCTGGCTATGTATTCAGAAGAGCACGCCTGAAAACCAGAATCTGCAGGTGTTTTACGACTATGCCGCCGATCAATGGCTGGATAACGAGCACATGCCATGGAATATGTGGAAGTGTTCTGGAAGGCGGCAGCGGACCAATAATATTTCTGAAGACTGGGACCAAAGAATAAACAGTTTATTTTTGAGAGCGCGCCCAAAAGTATAGGCCTATTCGCTGGCCAAGTCTCTTTGAGATGACGCAGAGTACTACGGTCACCAATTTGACAGGGTAATTTTGAATATCGATAGGAAAAGAAGGAAGAAATCAACAGTGAAGATCGATGAGAAGAATTCAAAGGCCTTAAAAAAATTAAAGTAGATGGCAAACTAAGATCGTTCCTTGTTTGCGTCGATTACGCTCAGAAACTGCAATGGAACTATAACCAGAAGATTACTGGACTAGTAAATCATGAAAATATAGTAAATATTCTGAATCAGAATTAAGAAAGAAAAAACGTGACAATGGAAAATCACTGGATAATCAGATAAATATTTTGAATCAGCGTTAAACAAAATAAAACTTTACAAACTAACATAAAGTGAACAAATATATTTATGAGGAACGACAAGAGACTACCTCCCGATGGTTTTCACCAGAAACAGTGCAAAGTCGGCTAAATGACTTACAATTTATAAAATTACCAGTTACTTTTAAACAGCATCTAAGTTCACTACCGTGATTACAAATGAAAACATGATGTCCTGTACGTGTCTATTAATACCGGAATGTACGAAACGAGCGGCTCCGTGCAAGTGTCAGATGATGATGATGATGATTCCTGTTGTTTTTAAAGGCGTCTGATATCTAGGTCAATGACCCCTAATGGTACGAGGTGAAATGAAATGTAATAATAATAATAATAATTAACGTGTAAAAATGTATCCACTAACTAGAATTTGAAACAAATGATAAAAACTTATTAAGGAATTTAAAATAATCCGTTGATCTAATTCGCAATGCCCCAATTTTTATACTGTAAAATGACATAAAAAGATTAAAATATAATAAGGCAACACCTTTGAAGTGAAATCACATATATCATTCGAATTAAAGAATTCACATTAAAATACACAAAGACTAACTAAAAGAGAGCCAATAGAATAAGACTTAGTTAACAATAGAATTAAAAGTAAGAACAAATAGAAAATTCACTTCTACACGCTATAAAACAGGCCACTATCTCATAAAACAGATAAGGAGGCCTGCTAACTGCTCGCCATCTCGTAGAATGAGAGAGATGGTACTTGGAAGTTTTAGACTACGGCGCAGGTAGGTCAGGTCCTTTCTTTTACAAGTTACTTTACGTCGCACCGACACAGATAGGCGACGATGGAATAGGAAAGGGCTAGGAATGGGAAAGAAGCGGGCGTGGCCTTAATTAAGGTACAGTCCCAGCATTTGCCTGGTATGAAAATTGGAAACCACGGAAAACCATCTTCAGGGCTGCCGACAGTGCGGTTTGAACCCACTATCACCCGAATGCAAGCTCACAACTGCGCGACCCTAATCGCACGGCCAACTCGCTCGGTCGGCCAGGTCCACGCACTCCGTAAGGTTGTGTACCACGGTATGGTGACCGCCGCAAGTACAACCTGGGGGGCTTCTCCCTTCAGTAGGTAGGAGTGAGTCGCTATACCGTGGCCGATCCGAAGACGACATAATACCACTGCTTCTCTCCGTCAAACCGGAAGGGAGTCTTCCATAACTCGTAGTTCCTTTAATCATCCTCGGCTTATTTTGAAGAGGGGTGGCCTGTCTCAGTCTCAGCTGAGAACGAATATCACTGGCTGGAACCTTGTAAGGCAACGGGGGCAATGTGACCGCCTCCTTGGGGGCTCTATCAGTCAAATCGTTTCCCGCTAGACCCATGTGGCTTGGGAGCCACAAGAATGTGATTCTGGTGTTAGCACTCCAATACCAGGCCAGTAGGTCCTGCATCCGCTGCACCAGACGGTGACGAGGGAAACATGCATCAGCAGATTGTAACGAGCTCAAGGAGTCAGTACACAGCAGAAAGTGCCTACGTTCATTGGATAGCGCGTGCCGCAGAGTTTTATGGCTGCTTTTGCTTCCGCCCTCCAACCATCCGCGTAAATAACTACTGAACCTGGATACTCGCTAATTACGGACAGGAGGAGCCTCCAATATATGGAGGAGTCCGTGTTCACGTTTGGGCCGGTTTGCAGATCTAGGATGATTTCAGGTCGTCGTATTAACCATGGAGGTACCTTACTTGCTCATCTAACAAGACAAGGAAATGAAGCACATCAAACAATCTGTAACTTCTACATAAGAGCCTACCAAACGGATGCGTTGCTCGTGGATAAGCAGCGTACAGCCGATGTTTTCCATTGTGGAATACGCAAGGATAGGTTGGATGAAGTGGCATTTGGCGAAAATTTGCAGCATAGAACAATAGCGTTCTTTTGGCGCTTCACGTGTAGATTCAGCAAACAGGCTGGCAATGGGGCTTGTATGGAATACTCCCGTTGCCAACCTAACTCCACTGTTGTGGATACTACTCAGTTTCGAAGGGACGCTTTGCCTTGCTGATCCATATGCTTCACAGACGTAGTATAACTTCGATAAAATGTGTGCCCTATAAGATCGTAGGAGTAAAGTGCGGTCTGCCCTCCACTAGTGCCGCTAAGTAACTTCAATATATTCAGTTTCTTAGCTTATTCACTTTCAACTGACGCACGCGTGGCTCCCACGATAATTTACTGTCGAAAAGGAGCCTAAGAAATCGGTATTTGTCAACTACAGAAAGAGTGCCTCTCCCCCCCCCCTTTCTACTAAACAAAGCTCAATATAGGGGCGAAGAGTGCGTTTCCGACAGAAGTGAACAACAGAGTCCTTTACAATTGGAAACCGAAAGCCATGTCCTAAGGTCCACTGTTCCAGTCTCCTAATAGCTTGCTGGAATTGTCCCTCGTTCACATATAGCGACGGTATTACTGCGGAAACAGCAGCAGCGACAATATCTTTTATGGCACTCGCGAACAGAGTGACACTAAGAGCCGATCCCTATGAGACTCCTTTTTCCTGACAAGTGTCACTCGGTGCAAATGTCACCACTGTACTCCTGACTCACCAAGTACTGTTATGAGGAGTGAAAGGCACCGCGCAAGTGTCACTCCGTGCAAAATGTTCCAACCCCTTTAAAGTACTACCTTTAAGGACAGCATGTGTTTTGATTGTCCCACATCTACTACGAGTTAATGACTAATCTTCTAATAGACTAAGAACTTTGGTTGGATTTTGTAACCTGTTACTTTCCATTTCAGCCTAGACCCTCCGGCAGTAAATATTCATCAAAGGGGAAGAGGGAGAATATCTCGCCCCACACATGCGACTGCGCTGCACTTCTGGTCGTCGGAAAAATGTGTAAGATAAGGGATGTCTTCAATAGAAGGTGCCAAGGCTATATTAGCATCATTTCAATATCAAGAGCCATTTCACTCACTTGAAGTTGTCAGCATTAATGAATCTACGATCTCACTTCAATTAACGGTCGAGAGTGGTTTCAGACAAGGAGGCATTCAGCCCATACTGAGGGGCTGATATACGGTTCATTCCATGCGAGTTCAGAACAAAAGTGACGATGAAATGTTACGGACATTTTGTCAGTCTTCCATACGTCGCATCCACATGTTAACGTGGGTACATTCGCCACTTGAACCCACTTTGAATTTTGGCCAAGCGCCCTTCCAGATACCTCCTGATTAATCCACGCTGTGGTGATCGAAATTAGGTCATAAACATGGGAAGTCAGCAGCCTAGAAGCTACTGAGGCCGATGACCTAGTTGTTAGGCCTCTTTAAACAACAAACAAACAAACAAACAAACAACAAAACAAGCTACTGAAATAATCATGTCCCTCACCCACAACGCCAACGGCCGTAGCCGTGTTGAAACACCGGATCCCGTGAGATCTCCGAAGTTAAGCAACACTGACCATGGTCAAGATTTGGATGGGTTGCCCCGCGCTGTTGGTGGGGGGTAAGGGAATGGCGGAGCGGAAAGGAACTAGCAACCCTACCATACGTAAACTCCGGCTCAGGCACACCTTTGCGGAGGTTCGGACCTGTCTTCGGGCAGAATACACCCTTTCACCGAAAAAGTGGACGCTAAAGCACTAAAAGAGAATAAGGAAATGGAAATGAATATTCTGCACTTAATAGTTGATTGAAAGGTCAAGTTACTTGTTGCTGTTCAATTTTATAGGCTTGGAACATCATAGTCATGCCGGAATGAGTGCCTCACACAGCAGTGCTGGCCTTCGAGCCCGGCTTAGTGCTCTGATATTTGAAGGTCCTCAAATACGCCAACGTGTGTTCCGCAAAAGCATTTATTAACAATAATCATAACATTTTAGGGATCGAAAAGGACATGAAATTAATTGTTAAAGATAATTATGGATATGAACTAAATACCCGCGAAAACATTGAAATATTCCTGGCGCAGATAACGGAACCTGATAAAATCTATCTATATATATAAAATAACTTGTCCTGACTGACTGACTGACTGACTGACTGATTCATCATCGCCGAGCCAAAACTACTGGACATAAAGAAATGAAATTTTGGGGATATATTCATATTAAAATGTAGGTGCTCGCTAAGAGAGGATTTTTGGATATTCCGTCGCTAAGGGGGTGAAAAGGGGGGGTGAAATTTTAAAATGAGTGTATCTATATCTCAAAACTTTGAAAGTTTACAGGTGTAAAAATTGGTATTTAGAATCTTCTTTAAAAATAAGGAAACACGTATTTTTTTGTTTTCAGAAAATCCCAATAGGAGGGATGAAAAAGGGTGAAAATGGGGGAAAATGGGTTGAATGCCTTTAATCAGGATACCGGTACTTATATCTCAGAAACTGAAGATATTACAGACCTGAAAATTGGTAATTTTGATCTCTTTTAAAAATAAAGAAACACGAATTTTTTGTTTTTGTAAAATCCAATTAATGGGAGGGTGAAAAGGGGGGTGAATTTTTAAAATGAGTGAATCTATATCTCCAAACTTTTAAAGTTTGCAGATGTAAAAATTGGTATTTAGAATCTTCATTAAAAATAAAGAAACATGTATTTTTTTGTTTTCGGAAAATCGCAATAGGAGGAGTGAAAAGGGGTGAAAAAGGGGTTGAATGCCTTTAATGAGGCTACTTATATCTCAGAAACTGAAGATATTATAGACCTGAAAATTGGTGTTTGGGATCTCCTTTAAAAAAAAAGAAACACGTATTTTTTTGTTTCTGGAAAACCCAATTAAGGGGGGTGAAAAGGGGGTAATATTTTAAAATGATTGTATCTATATCTGAAAACTTTTAAAAGTTATAGATGTAAAAATTGGTATTTAGAATCTCCATTAAAAATAAAGAAACACGTATATTTCGCTTTCGGAAAATCGTAATAGGAAGGGTGGTAAAGGTTGAAAAAGTGATCGAATGCATTTCATGAGTCTACTTATATTTCACAACCTGAATATATTTCAGACCTGAAAATTGGTGTTTGGGATCTCCTTTTAAAATAAAGAAACACGTATTTTTGTCTGTGGAAAATATAATTAATGGGGGGGGGGGTTGAAAAGGGGGTGATTTTTTAAAATGAGTGTATCTATATCTCAAAACTTTTTAAGTTTATATGTAAAAATTGGTATTTAGAATCTCCTTTAAAAATAAAGAAACACGTATTCTTTTGTTTTCGGAAAATCCCAATAGGAAGGGTGTAAAAGGGTGAATAATGGGTTGAATGCCTTTCATGAGGCTACTTATATTTCAGAACCTGAAGATATTACAGACCTGAAAATTGGTATTTTGGATCTACTTTAAAAGTAAAGAAACACGTATTTTTTCGTTTTTGGAAAATCCAAATATAGGGGTGGGTGAAAATGGGGGGTTAATTTTTAAAATGAGTGTGTCTACATCTTAAAACTTTAAAATTTACAGATGTAAAGATTGGTAGTTAGAATCTCCTCTAAAAATAAAGGAACACGTATTTTTTGTTTCGTGTAAATCCTAATAGGAGGGGTGTAAAAGGGTGAAAAATGGGTTGAATGCCTTTAATGAGGCTACTTATATTTCAGAACCTGAAGATATTACAGACCTGAAAATTGGTATTTTGGATCTACTTTAAAAGTAAAGAAACACGCATTTTTTCGTTTTTGGAAAATCCAAATATTGGGGGTGAGAAGAGGGGGTGAATTTTTTAAAATGAGTGTGTCTACATCTTAAAACTTTAAAATTTACAGATGTAAAAATTGGTAGTTAGAATCTCCTCTAAAAATAAAGGAACACGTATTTTTTTTTTTTGTTTCCCGTAAATCCTAATAGGAGGGGTGTAAAAGGGTGAAAAATGGGTTGAATGCCTTTAATGAGGATACACATATCTCATAAACGAAAGATATTACAGAACTGATAATTTGCATATGGGATCTCCTTTAAAAATAAAGAAACACGTATGTTTTAGTTTTTGGAAAAGCCAATTAATGGCGGTTAAACAGGAGTGACAAATTGGGGTGAATTTTTTGAAAGACTATCTACAGAATATCTTGGAAACGTAAAATGTTACAGACGTAAAGAGTGGGTGTAAATCTCCTGTAAATGTAAAAAAATATAGGTGATTTGTTTTTGTAAACTCCACTTAAAGGGAACTCAAAAGGGGTGAAATTTTAAAATGAGAATTTTTACAGTATATCTAAAAAAACTTAGCATGTTACAGAAGAGAAAAATGGTATTTTTTTATCTCTATTAAACATAAAGAAACGTGTACTTTTAGTTTTCGGAAATACCACTTGGTTGGAGGGAGGGGGGGGGGGTAAAAGTGACTGAAAATGGTGATGAATTCTTTTAATTAGGCTACTAATATCTCAAAAATGAAGATGTTACAGACGTGAAATTTGATATTTGCAATCTGCTTTAAAAGTAAAGAAACACGTATTCTCGGAAAATCCAAAGGGGGGGGGGGGTGAAAGAATTGAAAAATTAATTGGCTTAATTGTATGAGAATACATACATCTAATAAAAACTAAAGTTGTTACAGACGTGAAAATTCGTATTTGGACCTCCTTTAAAAACAAAGAAGAACGCGTTTTGGTGGGGAAACCATCTTGGAGGGCGGGAGTGTAAAGGAGTTGAATTCCTTTCATGAGGACACATAAATCAAAAACTGAAGAAGTCAGAGTCGTGATAATTGGTATTTAGAAGATCCTTTACTATTAAAGAAACAAGTACTTTTTGCGGGAAAATTCACTTAGGGGAGCGGGGGCGGGGGGGAAGGAGTGTGAAAGGAAGTGAAAGAAATTGAATTATTTTTATGGGGATATTTACATCTCAAAACCGAAGGTTATAGACGTGAACATTGGTGTCTGGAATCTCCCTTAAACATAAAGAAACAAGCATTCTTTTAAATTTGTTGGTGGGGGGGGGGGGTGGTGGTAATTAAACTTAACGGCGTTGGGGGGTGGGGTGTTGAAGGAGGTGAGACCAATTGATTTTACTGTTATTAATGTACTTATCAGGATCCTCCGTTTCTCAGGCGGCAGCGCGCCGGCCTCTCACAGCTGGGTTCCGTGGTTCAAATCCCGGTCACTCCATGTGGCATTCGTGCTGGACAAAACGGAGGCGGGACAGGTTTTTCTCCGGATACTCCGGTTTTCCCTGTCATCAGCCACTCCAGCAACACGTAATAATAATAATAATAATAATAATAATAATAATAATAATAATAATAATAATAATAATAATAATAATAATAATCCGGACCGTCGTCAAATGCGCGGACCGCGCTGGAAACGGCTCCTGGACGGGTAATGACTAAGAATGCAGTCCGGACGCGGGTTCAGTGCCACCAAGGCAACCAATATGACACCACGCCGGATCTCCTGAAGGATTTTATCCATATTAAAAATATTATAGGAAAAGATGGCAAAGATTTACAAACCCAACTGACCGGGAGGAATACCTGAGTCTAGCCCGGGAAGTACGAAATCGATTGCTGGAAAGGAAGATTTAAAAATGGGAGGAAACGTGCCGTAAAATCATAGAAAAGCAGTCAGATCGGGAATTTTGGTGGATTCTCGCAGAAAACGAGTCAGATCGCGAATTTCGGCGGATTATATATCTAAAACAATAAGCATTCAATTATAAATTTCAGAATAATACCGTAGCGAAGCACGGGTATCTTGCTAGTGTTAAATAAAACAGTCGCAAGCAACATATTGTTCACAACCTTGAGGTGACGTAGTATCATGTGCGTCCAGCGTGCCCCGTACTTAAAGCTGAACGTTTGTCTAATACTAGATCACGAATATAATCCAACCCTTCCTATGGTATGTCATATATATTTTTTACATCATCATTAGGTTTTATATGTGTTTTATACAAACTCTTATACTTTTTCTTATTATTATTTTACAGTTGATCTCAAGAGGGCTCTATTTAAACTATTTTAAAACTCGTGACAACACATTCATCTAAAATAAAATGTTTTAAATATTTCAACACTGATGATGGACCTTAGAGTTCGAAAACCGGTTCTGAAATAACATTTAGTGTGCTGATACGATTGTATATGATTAATTATAATAATAAGCACATAGGACAATCCACTACTCTTAAATCGATGAAGATGATTTGGGTAGCAGCCAAGACCGAGACGTATGGTGGACGTAAGGTGTCTCCTACTAAGACGTAGCATGGAGAGTTCGGTAGACTCATTTGTTCAGTGAAGTTGAGCGTCTTTTCGAGTTTGGTTTCCTTCAGCCACTGTGGTCAATCGGGAAGCTTTGAAGGAGTCTCGACTTCAACATACTGAGCGAGACCCATCTATTACAAATGAGTTTGAACCAGTCTACATGTTCCGCACAGCTCTTCTAAGTTTTACGGACCTCCTCTCGTAACACTCGTTCAGTAACAAGGCCATTTTTAGAACTGTCGCTCTACAGTACCAGGGTTTTGATCCACCGACTTTTGCACAAACTGTCGGTGTGACTACAATCATTAAATTCCTACGTTTCTGGGCAATAAAAAAAGGAAACATACTTTTGAATTACCATCGTATATAACCTACGTTCGTGCAACTTCAGGATCCTACCAGCCACTGGGTTGATAATTCTACGAACAGACAACTGCACCGATCTAAAAACTCCAGTATATCGTCGCCATAAGACCTATCTGTGTCGGTGCGATGTAAAGCAAGTTGTAAAACACTCCAGTATAATGATCAAAATCATAAACATTATTTCACAACAGAATGCTACAATAGGAACCTGTGATGCGGGGTTTAAATTCCAGCGAAGAAACGAGCATTTCTATATTTATATATTTCCATTATTTATTTATTTTTCGGCCACACTCAAGGAAGGTTCTTATGGCTAGTCGAGGTCCACCTCTCCAAAATGATCTTATTATTCTTACAATAATCTAAGACCGAGGATCAACTCAAGTCTACAAAATCTAATTATCAACTACTGAATTATGTAGTTATACGAAAATAACTACCCTATCAAGTTTATATTTTTTGCCTACAAACAACATTATGAGCAGTGTGCATGTTTCATAAAGAAAGCGCAGTTGTATACAGAAGCTTTATTAAACGGTAGCTCGGAATTAAGGGAAATCTGCAACTCGTGCATTATTGAGCGAAGTGGTGGCCCTTGTAACTCGAGGGTGCTGCTTGGGGGACTCCCCTTGAAACAAAGGAATTGAGGGTTGTACGAGGGGAGAGAGAGAGAGAGAGAGAGAGAGAGAGAGAGAGAGAGAGAGAGAAGTCTGTCGGTGTCATAGGGCCGCAGCTAGATCTCCACCATCCTCAAAGTGGACTTAGCTTTTGACCCCATTAAAACAACACGAGACGAGAGTACCACCACTAGGAAACACAGATCACATCTACAACTTCAACACAAAAAGTCAAGTTTACTTTGAGAAAGGGAATTCCGTGAGAAAGCATACCTCAATTCCCGATGTATATTATGGAAATTTTCTTTGGTTTATTGAATCATAATTTAACAGGGAAAGTTCTTCAGTATTAAATTCCTCCTCCAGCAACTGAATCACAACTTAACAGGGAAATTTCTTCAGTATTAAATTCCTCCTTCAGCAACAACAACAACAACAACAACAACAACAACAACGACAAAAACAACACAATTTTATAAGCTATATAAGCTATATAACGAACACAATGTTATTGTGCGTGCTACAAATAACTGTATACTTGTATCGCAGACTGAAGAAGAACGTCAATAACACATCATACTGAGAAAGTTACAGTATCGAATCTAAATTCATTCCTAACTACCGAGCGAATTGGCTGCACGGTCCAATCGCGTAGCCGTGAGCATGCATTCGGCAGCCTTGAAGATTTTGTTCCACAGTTTCCCACTTTCGCAACAGTCAAATGCTGGAGTTGTACCTTAATTAAACTGACGACCGCTATCTTCCCTTTCCCATCCTTGCGTCGTGGAAAACCCTCGATGTGGTAGTATGACGTTAAACCGCCCCTATTCCTAACTAACCATTCACCCGGTTGTACTTCCCCATCTAATTGCTAGGGCTAGGATTTTGACGATAATGCACTGGCGGAATAAAATATCCAAACACCGGGAAGGGGCTGTGTTAGATTAACGAATAGGCGTGTTTATCCATCTGAAAGATGACGTTGAATCAAATTTCCCGCAAATCGCATTAGCGTGGGGCTAGTAGCGGCCTCATGACACTGCACATCAGGTTTGCTTTAAATACGAGCTGTACTGTGCGAGAGCGTTAGTTACCTGTGAGATTGGACGGAGTGACTGAGAGTGGGTCAAGAATGCCTTTACGGCGACGAAGGTGCCAGTATCAAGAGCTCACTGCGGTTAAACGAGGCCGTATAATAGGGCTACGCGAAAGTGGATTTTCCTTCCGCGCTATTGCAGAACAACTTGGCAGGAATGTCTCCACCGTGCATGCGTGCTGGCAGCAGTGGTCACGAGAAGGTACGCTCGCAACAACACGGGGCTCCGGACGTCCCCGTGGCGGCAACGAGAGGGAGGATCGCCGTATTCGGCGTATGGCTGTGGCGCAGCGGACTGCGTCTGCAGCAGAAATTCGAGCGGCAGTTGGCATCACAGTGACGCAACGAACTGTTTGAAATCGGTTACTTGAAGGACAGCTCCGAGCCAGACGCCCTGAGCCGTGCATTCCACTTACCCCAAACCACCACCGTCTGCAACTTCAGTGGTGTCAAGCGAGAGCTCATTGGAGGATGGAATGGAGGTCCGTTGTATTTTCCGATGAAAGCCGGTTCTGCCTTGGTGTCAGTGATGGTCGTATGTTGATTGGAAGGAGACCAGGTGAGCACCGGTATTCCACCTGTTTGTGGCGCGGGGTCGACGCACTGGACCTACACCGGGAGTTCTGGTCTAGAGAGCAATTTCCTATGACAACAGGAGCACTCTCGTGGTTACCCACGTACCCCGAGTGCAGATGTGTACGACCGTCTGGTGATTCGACCTGTTGTGCTGCCATTCATGGACAGCATTCCCGGGGATGTTTTCCAACAGGATAAGGCACGCCCTCATGCCGCTATTGTAACCCAACGTGGTCTATAGAGTATCGACATGTTGCCTTGGCCTGCTCGACCCCCCAACCTGTACCCAATCGAGCACGTATGGGACATCATTGGAGGACAACTCCAGCGTCATTCACCACCGACATTAACCGTCCCTGTATTGACCGACCAAATCCAACAGGCATGGAACTCCATCCCACAAGCTGACATCCGGCACCTGTACGACACACTGCATGCACGTTTGCATGCCTGCATTCAATAGTCTTGCGATTACAACAGTTATTAATGGCCAGCAAGGGACATATGCGATGGCTTTTCTCGCGCGGATATTACCCTGTAGTCTTGTACCTTTAATCAATTAAATATGTTACCTCGACAAATATATTGCCAAAATTTTCGCATCCAACATTCCTTATTTCATGGTGTTTGGATATTTTTTCCGGCAGTGTACATCTTTCCGGTAAGCCTGAATGCTACTGTAGTATTTAGACTTTTTGTGATAAAATGAGGGGTTTAAGATGAATTTGTGGTTGTATTATAGGACATCCTTTTCATTATTGGACCTCTGAGGCAGTTTAGGTCTTTCTTGCTCATTTTCTTACTTCAGAAGCTTAAATATTTTGTTATTAACGATTTTTTTAAAAAACTGCTGTATGGGTAGCTAACCGGGCCGACCTTCCCGGCAATGAATGTCCACTGTGAACTGTCGCTCACTAAAGGTTTGCTTATATCGCACAGCAGAATTCCCTCATAGTGGATTAACTATCCTCGTTAGAGAGTATCATTCCCCGGAAAATTATTCTGCATTCGAAAGCTGGAAAGAGCCTGGCAATTTTTATCATAACTTAACATCTGGAGCTACCCTCAGGGCTGGGAGTTTCCCAAAAGGCCCTGATTGCTTTAACCTTCCTAAAACTGCGTGGGGGAAATGTCCTGCTGGCTTCGGACGGTCAACAATATTCGTTTATATTTCTCTGAATTGCCTCGTTAACGACTGGCGATTCAAACGTTAAGCAGTACCTCCCACCCTCACGGTAACCAGATTCATGACTGCCTTCAGTTGCCTCTGTTGTGACCAGTAGCATGCTAACTTTGTCAGTGACGGTCCACGTGGAGTGCTTCAAAAGCGTGCCTGTCCTGAAGCCGGCTCGCTTGTCAGGTCTCCAGTGTTGCACAGCTGAACGCAGTTCTGTCCAGTCTCGCTGCTCGCTCTCAGAGGCTAAGTAGTTCAAACGGAGAGTTGACAACGAGTTCGGGAAATCCTGGCGCCTCGGGGACAAGGAATGAAAACACAGCTTGACGTTAACGAGGAAATTGCAATAAGTATACCTAGGAAGAGATCGAATGTTATTTCTGACCCCAGATGACCATCTGGAATTTCCTAAATATACAGAATATAGAAGACTGCAGTTTATATAGTTCATTTTACTCCGCAGAAGCAAAGCTGTAGTGTCTGAACTTCAAAAGGTTTGTGATTGTAATTCAGTGATTTCTGTTAATGTTAAACTAAATAAAACATGCAAAGGAAAACAGTTCGTGTCTGGTTACGGATGAATCAGTATTAGCTTGGCGGTGTGAAAGTGGCTGCAGAGAAGACATTTACTGTGGAGCAACACGTAACCGTGAAAAACACACTCCAAGATCAGAAGAAGACGATGCAGCTTTTGCTAGATGGGAGTTCCTCGCAATATTCCATTATTTACTGAGGAACTGTGTGCCTGTCTGCTGATAATCCACTAGTAAAATGAACAACGAAAAGTTTCGAGCATTTTTGGAGAAACATATTAGGAGGTCGGTACCTGATTTTACTACCTGAAGGAAAAATTATATCAGCAAATGCTACCAGAAAACAATAACACAAATATTCGCCAGATAATTCATGGGGAGAAAACATGGATGTCGATAGACCAAACAAATGATTCAACGGGAAGGTACATAGCAAACGTGATGATGATGATGATGATGCTTGTTGTTTTAAGGGGCCTAACATCGAAGGTCATCGGCCCCTGTATAGCAAACGTAGTGATTGGTACTATGGTAGAAAATGAACCTAATGAATCATTCCTACTCGTTTCTGAGCAAACAGAAAAGTGAGTTATTCAACAATCTGCAGAGTTTCCAACAACTCGATACAACTATTGTGCCCTGATGGCATCCAATATGACGAAGTATTGCTTTTTGTAACAGATTCGGCATCATACATAGTGAAAGCAGGGCATTCCCTCAATGCAATATACTTCAAAATGATGCATTTAACTTGTCTTGCACATGCATGCCACCGCACTGCAGAAGAAATACGAAGTCACTCTCCAGCTGTGGCCAGATTAATTTCAAACATAAAAAAAAATTCTTTTCCCCAGGCGCCATCAAGAATGTTGCCTGTAAGACTCACGATCCTGATGTATCCTTGCTACCCACCCGAATTCCTACCTGATGGGGAAGTGGGCAGCAGCATAGGAGCTCTTATCTGATCCTAAAATGGAAGGACAGTTATGCTATATAAAGTCAAATTTCGGATTCCTATCTCTGATTAAACTTAATCGGAGGCATCTGAAGCTACAATGTTTGATCAAATTGCTGTAATTAGAAAGTTCAGCCAGTCCAACCTAGAGACAGTTCCGGGTAAAGTTGGGGTGCAAGTGAGAGAAAAGATGGGAGAGGTGCTGGGGAGAAAATAATACAACAATGTAGAATGCTGAAGAAGAGATGAGTAGATCGAATTACGAATGAAGATATACTGAATCGAATCGGTGAGAAGTAATCGATTTGGTTAAATCTGACGAGAAGAAGAGATAGAATGACAGGACATATCTTAAAACACCCAGTACTTGTTCAGTTGGTTTTTGAGTGAAGCGTCGCTGTAAGAACAGTAGGGGTAGACCAAGGTATGAATATGACATGTAGATGTAGTAGTTACGGAGAAATTAACAGTTTAACACAAGATAGGGAGGCATGGAAACCTGCATTAAACTACTTTATGGATTGATGACTCATACAACATAAACTACAATGTGTTGTATTAATGATTTATTGCGTAGAGATGCATTTTAAATTAGGAACAGTGAAACTGAATTAGAACCTAGTGACATGTTATGTTTTAAATATTGTTACGTACCACTTTTGTCGTGGTCTCCTTAGGTATTTGCCGGAAGGAATGATTAAGCCTGACCGGGAACCACCTAGCCGGCCCGAGGACATGACCCGGCCTCTCCTTCTATTGTGATTTCGTCTGGTTTCCCCGTGTCTTCTCGAAGACGAAACGAGAATGTTCCGTCTCTAACAGAGTCCCGAATGTTCCAGTACTCCATCACCATCGACATAAATGGCGGCTAGCCATGAACAGTCAGAGCTGGACGTCAATAGAGCTGGCTGTCGTCAGTGTTGTGTTGGAGTGTCAAGTGGGACGGCAGCAGTGACGGAGTCAGAGTACCGTCGTGTACTGAACGGAGTACTGCGCGTGAACTTCCCTGCAATACTGAATGGAGTACAGTATGTGTACTGACGTGGAATCAGTGTGTAGAGGAGTTGGTGTGCGTAGAGTTGGAGCTGTGTTAAATGTCGTTGTTGTGAGGACTATTGTAGAGGTCGTTAACACTGTTGAGTAGTTGCTCTTTATGTGACTGGTGTTGTTAGTCGTCAGTGTTGAGTAGTTCACTGTGTGGAGCGGCCACATGAATTGACTGTGTTGACTGTGTGAGTGATGGTCTTTCTCTGGATTCGAGGCACGGAACAGTCGTCGTGTGTTGTGGTTATCAGCAGCCCTGTGTTCAAACCTGACTGTGTGCAGTAGCTGTGTGTGAAGTGACTGAGTGTGCGGCGCGAAAGTGAAAGGTGAGGCACGTCAATATAAGGATTATAACCCGTACCAGGTAAGGACTACACAGCTGGAGTCCTGCTGTGAGAGACTTGTAAACAGACAGCAATTAATAGAGAGGGGCCATTGATGGTTGAATATAATTGTGTGTGTACTAAATGGGTTATCCTGAATTAAATCAGATCGATACAACAGACTGTGTTTTATTCGTAACAATATGTTCTTATTGCGTCAGTTGATATTGAACGCAGCCTTTCGATATATACAAGTGTGGTAGACTAAAATCGTCTTTTCTTTCTGAAAACTTGCAGAAAAAAATGGTTCATTACTAAAACACAAAATTTAAGAATGAACTCAGATGATAGGCCTAGTTGTAACTTATTGTATTTGGAATGCTAATAAAAGAATCATTCGAGGTCAAACCCCAGTTCGGTTTCTTCAAGCTGCGTATAGAGCATATTAACCTGCAACGAAGGAGTCTGATTGGGGAAATTCATTTTACCTTATAGGCCGAACAAAACCCAAAGCATTGCTTTAAGTCATAAATGTGTGTATTCTTAGGGCAAAGTTAAGTAACTTATATGCCAAACGAATCGTTACCTACTTATCAACTGGTTGGTTCAAATTATTTATTCCTAGCATTTTTAATACAAGGTCATTTCTAAAGTCATTAGGGCAATTTTGGGTGATTTATTGGTCAACATATCCTGGCCTTATTGAACGCCTTCGCCCAGTATGATATTGCATTCGTGAACAGTTTTCCAGTTCCAGACTTATGGGATATTGTTGTTATTATTATTATTATTATTATTATTATTATTATTATTATTATTATTATTATTATTTGCTATTTACGTCGCACCGACACAGATATGGCGACGATGGGATAGGAAAGGCCTAGGAAGTGGAAGGAAGCGGCCGTGGCCTTAATTAAGGTACAACCCCGGCATTTGCCTGGCGTGAAAATGGGAAACCACGGGAAACCATCTTCAGGGCTGCCGACAGTGGGGCTCGAACCCTCTATCTCCCGATTACTGAATACTGGCCGCACTTAAGCGACTGCAGCTATCGAGCTCATCATTATTATTATTATTATTATTATTATTATTATTATTATTATTATTATTATTATTATTATTATTATTATTTAAACTATGGGGACTATGTGTAGTATTAACTGTTGCAACTCGATCATGTCCATTTCTATAAAAAGCTTTAAAAAAAGATAATGTTTTTAACCTTAATGTATCAATTTCTTACACGTTTACACAAAGGCTATGTAGTTAACAATTTTCAGACAATAACAATTGTTTAAGAGCTGATGGCATTTCTGATTGAATATGGACACCTCCATTCACAAAGATGGGGCATTTTTGTCTTCAGCAATTTTGGAGGTCTTCGTCGTACTGCGTCCTGTCTGAAATGAAATGAATCCGAGTGATTTTAGGTAATTTTTCAAGTGATAACCAAGGTAATCTAAAGTTTCTTCGACAAGAACACTATGCTGCCTTCTTGATTTCTTAATCCTAAAACACATGCCATCACCTGATATGATTGTACACTGACTGACAGAGCAAATGCAACACCAAGAAGGAGTGGTCAGAACTTTATGCCAATTGCAGGGTAGACTGACGTCACTGAGGTATGCTCATGATGTGAAATGCGCCGCTGTGCTGCGCACGTAGCGAACGATAAATGGGACACGGCGTTGGCGAATGGCCCACTTCGTACCGTGATTTCTCAGCCGACAGTCATTGTAGAACGTGTTGTCGTGTGCCACAGGACACGTGTATAGCTAAGAATGCCAGGCCGCCGTCAACGGAGGCATTTCCAGCAGACAGACGACTTTACGAGGGGTATGGTGATCGGGCTGAGAAGGGCAGGTTGGTCGCTTCGTCAAATCGCAGCCGATACCCATAGGGATGTGTCCACGGTGCAGCGCCTGTGGCGAAGATGGTTGGCGCAGGGACATGTGGCACGTGCGAGGGGTCCAGGCGCAGCCCGAGTGACGTCAGCACGCGAGGATCGGCGCATCCGCCGCCAAGCGGTGGCAGCCCCGTACGCCACGTCAACCGCCATTCTTCAGCATGTGCAAGACACCCTGGCTGTTCCAATATCGACCAGAACAATTTCCCGTCGATTGGTTGAAGGAGGCCTGAGGCCTGCACTCCCGGCGTCCGCTCAGAAGACTACCATTGACTCCACAGCATAGACGTGCACGCCTGGCATGGTGCCGGGCTAGAGCGACTTGGATGAGGGAATGGCGGAACGTCGTGTTCTCCGATGAGTCACGCTTCTGTTCTGTCAGTGATAGTCACCGCAGACGAGTGTGGCGTCGGCGTCTAGAAAGGTCAAATCCGGCAGTAACTGTGGAGCGCCCTACCGCTAGACAACGCGGCATCATGGTTTGGGGCGCTATTGCGTATGATTCCACGTCACCTCTAGTGCGTATTCAAGGCACGTTAAATGCCCACCGCTACGTGCAGCATGTGCTGCGGCCGGTGGCACTCCCGTACCTTCAGGGGCTGCCCAATGCTCTGTTTCAGCAGGATAATGCCCGCCCACACACTGCTCGCATCTCCCAACAGGCTCTACGAGGTGTACAGATGCTTCTGTGGCCAGCGTACTCTCCGGATCTCTCACCAATCGAACACGTGTGGGATCTCATTGGACGCCGTTTGCAAACTCTGCCCCAGCCTCGTACGGACGACCAACTGTGGCAAATGGTTGACAGAGAATGGAGAACCATCCCTCAGGACACCATCCGCAGTCTTATTGACTCTGTACCTCGACGTGTTTCTGCGTGCATCGCCGCTCGCGGTGGTCCTACATCCTACTGAGTCGATGCCGTGCGCATTGTGTAACCTGCATATCGGTTTGAAATAAACATCAATTATTCGTCCGTGCCGTCTCTCTTTTTTCCCCAACTTTCATCCCTTTCGAACCACTCCTTCTTGGTGTTGCATTTGCTCTGTCAGTCAGTGTATAAACTAATGCATGGATGGTTGTAAAACCTGGAACTTTTAAGGGTAGAAATACATTCTCAAGTCATACAATGTGAGGAATCCACTGATATGAATATAAAAAAGAATAAATAGCCTATCGCAAACTGGGGTGACTTTGCTCCACTTTAAAGAATGAAATGTCGTATGGCTTTTAGTGCCGGGATATCCCAGGACGGGTTATGCTCGCCAGGTGAAGATCTTTCTATTTGACACCTGTAGGCGACCTGCGCGTCGTGATGAGGATGAAATTATGATGAAGACAACACATACACCCAGCCCCCGTGCCATTGGAATTAACCAATTAAGGTTAAAATCCCTGACCCGGCCTGGAATCGAACCCGGGACCCTCTAAACTGAAGGCCAGTACGCTGACCGTTCAGCCAACGAGTCGGACACTTTAAAGAATAATGTTTATATTCTGCCTGAAATGGGAGCCATATTTTTTCGTAAATCTATAATAAAAACTTCAATGAAGCATTCATTGCTAGAGTGGAGAGCACTGAGGACTTAATTAATATAAGTTCCAAAATTCATAGAAATAAACACAAATGTCTATACATTTTAGTGAAATTTGAGAGAATCTGACGATGTTCTTTCAAGAACGAAACAAGTCATTCTATTTTAATTAAGTTGTTTCTTTTTCAGGTTTAATTCTGTTACCATTCTTTCAGGTAGTTTAGAAAATTATTTATTCAGAATTAGTTTTGGCAGATTGAAGAACCAAAAACCAGCTGAGTTGAAAATGAAGAGAGATGGCTTCAGACATCACAAGAAAAGAAGAAAAAGCTTCAGTTATATTAACTGAGCCGAAATTGAAAACATATAGTTTCCTTCTTAACAAAATAAAGTCAAGTGGCGAGAAATACCCTTACAGGGGAGAATACTTTGCTCCAGTTTCCAAAGTATCACTCGGAATGGAGCAAAGATAGAAAAATACAAGTAAAGCGATGATCGTATTAATCCAAGGAAACCTAGCTTCAGCGGTACCGGTAATTCATATGCACGCAGTATGGAAGAATGTTCAAAGTGAACGCAGAACAATGCGACAATCGAAATGAGGTTCTGTTTTTCGTGAATTGTAAGTGTAAAGAGAGAGAGAATGTGACAGAAGAAGGCAGTAGTGTGGACGATCTCGATACACAGTGTATTGTATTTCTGTCAGTGGCACAACTTATTACCATTTGTCCGCAGGGAATTCTGTGCTCAACTTCACGCTGCTTGACTGACATCCGCTTAATTAATGGGAGGTGGACGCCCACCCTTACATAATATTAACGAGATGGGTCTCATCTTCTGTAATTAGGAACCAGATGTTGTTTATAATAGTTATTTTCTCCCTCTGAAGAAGCAAACCACATCACCTTAGAATACAGCGGTCAACTATTATTTAGAAAAGCGATCGAAATCACGGGAGTAATAAAGAAGGTTCAAGTATTACTGAATGGGGGATACCTGGCATGACTTCTAGACCACAATAATATGACTGATTAATACTGATTGATATTTTATTTATTCTGACAATGTTAAGGCCATACGGCCTTCTCTTACTTCTAACCACATTAACGTAAGGCTATGTATTATATACAAAACACTACAACAAAACCTCCTTAATTAAGCATGTGATAGGTAATAATAATAATAATAATAATAATAATAATAATAATAATAATAATAATAATAATAATAATAATAATAATCTCCATTGTGAACCATGTAGCCTTGCCGCAGTGGGAAGGCTTGCGCGTCCCAATGAAGCAGATGTCCGAACCGTAGGTGCCACCACCTCTGAGGGGTATCTGTCGAGAGACCAGACTAACGAAAAGTACATCGAAAGGGGGGGGGGGGTAGCAGCCTTTCGGAAGTTGCAAGGGCGGCAGTCTGGATGATTGACTTATATGGCTTTCTCATCGCCAAAAATTTACTAGCCTATGGGATAAGTTATGAGTATAAAGTATCGTTTTCACAATAATCACGACAGTTATCACAAAATATTGAAAAACTGTTAGTTGTAAATTATACATTTCTTCCGTAGTCATTGCGGGTACTATTAAATTAAAAGTAATTTTTTCACGCCTACTTGGTTGCCTATTTTACACAGTGGTGCCTATTTGGGTTATTTTTAGTGCCAATATGCCCGCCTATTTTAACTCTTCTTAGTGTCTATAAATCCTGACCTCAGTTATAAAATAGAGTAGCGCCTGT
Source organism: Anabrus simplex (assembly GCF_040414725.1). Lineage (NCBI taxonomy): Eukaryota > Metazoa > Arthropoda > Insecta > Orthoptera > Tettigoniidae > Anabrus > Anabrus simplex. The sequence goes on along the minus strand of NC_090266.1, from coordinate 740,073,141 downwards.
CGGGTAGGCAACATGCATAGCGTGGGGTTGGTGACACAGTATTAGAAAAACCGAGGTGGAGTCCCCCACCCCACCCCTGTAATAAAGACACGTGCGTAACGGCGTCGGTGGACTACTGCTGTTGGACGACCCTTCGCTTCCAGGGTGTTAAAATGTCAATGAATTTCATGGGAAATGAACCATTCACCTTCGGTGTCCTAGTCCTTTAGCACATAGTGACGGTGGAAGATGGACGAGTGAGGCAACTATCAAAACTAGAAACGTTAATAACCAAATCTGCGGACTCCGTAACAAATAAACAGTTTTTTTTCTCCCCGTAGACTCAGTCCCAGTGCAATTAGCTGCCATGGTCCAGGATATTAACACTATAGCACCCCCCCCCCCCCCCCTCCGCCCTTGCTGGCGAAATTTGTTTCCAGGTTCTTCCATGCACGACACAGACCCTTGTACAGTATGAGGGTGAGAATGAGTGCCTGTCAATTGCCCTCGAAGTGGTTTTTCCATTTTTCTCGACATCGACTGCAATAATGGTACCAGACATACACCTGGAGTTTTTGTGGGAACCAAGAAAAGTCACTTCTAGGAGGCCTAAGAGTGGGATTTTTACCTCATCCACTTCTCGGTTGTGTCATCAAAGTTCCCCACTTTCTAGTCATTCAAAACCAGTCATAATTCGTAGCACAGCCAGAAGTCGAACCCAAGAACTGTTGACTGCTGTTACTACCTTGTGAAATGAAAGAGAGGAAACTAAACAATGTATGGCACATAACTCATGATGAATAAATGAAAAGCTTAATTAATGTCCTTGATCCTCCACTAAAGTACTTCATTGTACGAGTCAGCACAATATCATTAAATAGCAAAAGAAATGCCGAACATGACAAGAATCTAGCTCATCTAAGAATTAAACCAGACCAGTTTTTTAAGGAGGGCAAGTTCTTTCAACAAATGTGTCTAGTAACAGATGCTTACCAGCATTTTCCGTTTCTGCACTGCCTCAGAAGTTCTTTTGGAAAACTACTGACCGAATAGGGTTCCTATACACTTTGAAAATTGAAGCACAGGCTTTATCTAATCGAATCGAATTTAATCTCGAATTTCAGGTTCTACTGACCTGGGGGTTAGAATAAAAGTGATTGTATGTATAAAAATGAAATTATGACTTTTGCCTGTACACTTTGGTTTCATACTTCATTTTGATTACGGATTAGGTTTTACAGATGTCTAAAGTAGGTTCAGTCCAAGTTTTATCTGTCTGTCTGTCTGTCTGTCTGTCTGTTAACCCGTTAACCAATTAAAACCCTAATTAATTACAATTCTATTATATTTCTAATCTTCGCTGAAAATATATCTGTAAGTCTTCAAGCAAGAAAATATATTTTTTCTATGAAGCTATTTATAGTACCTAAGTTAAACTAAAAGGGAAAACTACAAAGTATGCCTGACCACTGGCTCTGAATTACGCTGCGGTATAGAAGATTAAGTAGGGTATTATGAAGACAGCAACCTGTTGGTAAAATGACGACGAATAAATTACGAATACCATGTTTGTTAAACGAAGGCATTTTGCTGCCACAATTACCATCAACACAGTAAGATCTTGAAAATTCGTTTTAAAATCCAATTAAAGAGCTATCCTCCAAATAAGTTCCCACGGGAAAACCGCTAAACAGAATTTCAAGAAAGGCCGTGTTTAAGTTTGCATATAGCCGGGTTGTGCACTACGCTATTTGATACTTGATTAGTAGAGCTTGGGATGGAGTTAGGCACAATTCCTCTTTTATCTGGGAGGATACAGCAAAGTGTCAAATAGAAGTCAACATGTTTCCTTACATTTGGGAACGGTGGGACCAGTTAATATAATGCTTTTTTAAAGCTATTTTAACTTCCGTTGTCTATTTGAAAGTTTAATGCCTTCCTTTGGTTGCCTTTCTGAGTTGTGGTGGATATGTTCTGCAATTATTCACATATTCAAATTAGCCACTGAGAAGAAAAGAAAATATTAATTTCAATGTACTGTATTGATAATAAAGATAACTACTGTATTTCATTTTAATTTAACTAATAAGTAAGATATGCATAAACAATATTATCGACTGAAAAACTCACTCCACAAGTCAACAGTATGAGGGTTATCGGGTCCCGTACCTGCTATGTGTGATGCAGGTGTGTATTAAGTAGCTTATATTAAACCATTTCCATTGTTTTAGTGCCCATTTTCGTTATTTTCCTGCCCATTTCCCAAATTTTAAGTGCGTATTTGCCTGCCTATTTTAGCCAAAATAAATGCCTCAACTTCCGGGCTCTGCTCATTAGTCTACAGAAGCGAAGAATATTAAAGGGCTACAAGAAGAAATGTCAACTGTCTCCGTTAATATTAGCTGTACAGAGCTAACATTGCAAAAATGCGACTTCCAATATTTGTATGTCCTCTAGATATTTACCGCATGCGCTAAGGTAACGGAGATATTCACGAATATAGAATCGTATTACCTAGTGCCCGATTCAGGATTGAGCCCTTCGGTTCATAGGGTGTCGGGTTCGATTCCCGGCAGGGTCGGGGATTTTAATCGCGTCTGATTAATTCTTCTAGCTCGGGGACTGGGTGTTTGTGACATCACGTTCCTCTTCATATTCTTACAACATACCACACTACCAACCACTACAGGAACACGCAATAATGATTACATTCCTCCACATAGGGTTGGCGTCAGGAAGGGCATCCGGCCATAAGACCGGGCCAAATCCACATGTACGTCACGGTTCGCAGCCGCGACCCCACAGGTAGAAGAAGAAGATAAGAAGAATCCATCAACAGCGAGCATAGCTAATATGGAAATATTGTTCAGTTTTCACGGGAACGAGTTAACTAGAATAATTCCGGGGAAGAAGAATATAAAAATGTTGGCGAAATGAGAGAATCCAAGGACTTGGATGCTCTAATATCGCAACCCGCAAGAAAATATCGTGGCATACAATTACGTAAGGTATTTTTAAACGAATTAACAATAACATTACATAGCTGAAGTGTGCCATGTCTCTTCTTGTGCCACTCATGTTCGTTAAGTGGTGGTGATTACTGTCTTAAGAAGAAGTACAAATATCCGCTAAGAGACCATACTGCTGCAATTGTACAAACACTCACCCGCCAACTACGGATAATGCTTGTAAGATACAAAGGCGAGTCAGCAATCCCAGCTGGAGATTTTGTGATTCCAAGTGCTTAAGAAAACGTACGGGCAGAATTGTCCGTCGAAAGGATTGAGGTCGATCATTGTTGTCGCTTCATTTTACAGAGCTTGAGATAACGTTGTCAGAAGCTCTGAGTATATCCACCCCCCCCCCTCTCTCTCTCTCTCTCTCTCTCTCTCTCTCTCTCTCTGTGTGTGTGTGTGTGTGGCGCGCGCGATTATGGAGCCAGGATGTGGATACAAGCGGATGAATCTTCTGAAATGTACCATCCCAGAATAAATCAACTTGAAATGAGTAAGCCATGGAATTCATTTCAGGTATAGTCGATCTCAACCTGGCCGCCTGAAGCATCCAGTTCACCACAGCTAGGGTCTCAACGCGCGGAGGAAACCTGAGCACGGGGAGAAATACCACATCAGCATTCCAATTCCATCAATGCTCCCGTATTTCCAGATATAGATACATTTTATACATTGACAACACGAAGGAAACTTCGACCAGGGCCAATTTACCACTAAAAATGTCTGCGTAGCTGCAGGACGAAATGACCGAGAGATCGAAGGTTTTTGGCGATGCAAAGATAGAAAAAGCTAAGGGTTGGGAAGGCAGCGATCGCGGCTTTAATTAAGGTACAGTCCTAGCATTTGTCTGGTGTGAACATGAGAAACTACGGAAAACCATCTTTAGGGCTCCTCACCATGAGATTCAAACTCACTATCTCCCGAATGCAAGCTCACAGTTACGCGAGCCAAACCGCGCAGACAGTTCTCTCGGTCCGCAGCAATGAATATTGTTGTGAAATGCTTTGTAGAAAGAGGGGAAAACCACAACTTCGCTCTCTCCTCGTAGCAACTGATCCGCCGTAACTACCAGTTTTCCCCTGATATGTCAGTACTTCAGTGCAATTCATTATACTATTCTAAATAATAATAATAATAATAATAATAATAATAATAATAATAATAATAATAATAATAATAATAATAATAATAATAATAATAATAATAATAATAATAATATTAATAATAATTTAACATTCCACTATGCACTTTTACGGTTTACAGAGACACCGAGGTAACGGAATTCTGTCTCACATGGTTTCTTTTACGTGCCGGTAAGTCTAACGACATGAGACTGGCTTATTTGAGCACCTCCAAGTATCACCGGACTCACCCCGGATGAACTTGGGCTCAGAAAACCAGCCAGCGCTTTTAGTGTCTGAAACACAGCCCGGCAAAGAAAGAAAATATCAGTTCTACTTGATTTTTAGTTCAGAGTCCTGAATCATACTGAGTAGATTGGTCTTCATTAGAATGTCCATGCCGGGCTGAGTGGCTCAGACGGTTGAGGCCCTGGCCTTCTGACCCCAACTTGGCACGTTCGATCCTGGGTCAGTCCGGTGATATTTGAAGGTGCTCAAATACGACAGCCTCGTGTCCGTAAATTTACCGGCACGTAAAAGAACTCCTGTGGGACTAAATTCCGGCACCTGGGCGTCTCCGAAAACCGTAGAAGTTGTTAATGGGACGTAAAGCCAATAACATTATTAGAATATCCATAACACACTTCTAATCTGGTTTTTAACTGTGAACCGATTCAAAAGTTGGAAAAAATGTGACATTAAACAACACTCAGTTTTACAGTGGCAGACATTCAATACAATGTAGGTAAAGATGATTAAAATGAGCTTTACTTTCAGCGTTGTTCAGTACGAGAGAACGTCATCAAGGCATTTGTTCCGGTGTGTAACTTATTGTACTTCGTGCGAAAAAAGATTTTCAGCCAGTTATAAGATTTTCTAAACCTCTTTTACCTTGAGGTAGTTATGGTTGATTCAGGAAACATAGCTTGTTATAGCCAACGATCAAATAGAGACAACACTTGTTAACTGTAAGGATATCTACACTGGTTTTACTCAATATGTTAGCATTCAGTTCAAGCCGAGGGAAAGCAGTGGCTATGTTAAGCAATCGGTTAGTCTCTCAAGTTCTGCATTCAAGGTACTGGGATTAAAGCCCGGCCCAGCATATTGACCTACAAGCGCCTGAATGATCAGATGACTGCAGATAAATAGCTATTTAAATAAATCACTCTATGGGAAGACATTCAGTAGTGTGGCATCTGTTGTTAAAGGGTTACTAAACCACAAGTTAATTAATTATTTCTCTGCCACTTACACCGCACCCACGTGGACTCGCAGGTGTGATCTATTTTACGGCCGGGAACTCTACCTAGCGACAACTCTATGAGGAGGGATGCATTCAACTGTTTCGTGTTGGTATTAATGTAAACGCTGTGTTTACATAAAAAGGCCTGTATTAAGGCAAACACAAACACCCAGTCCTCGAGGCAGAGCAATTAGCAAGACGCGGCTAAATGCTCTAGCACGGGCGGGAATCAAACCCAGGACCCTCTGAACCGAAGGCAGCTATACTTATACTGACCATTCAGCCAAGGAACTGGACGCTAAAAACAAATAATAATAATAATAATAATAATAATAATAATAATAATAATAATAATAATAATAATAATAATAATAATCGTGAACCATGGCTGTGATCATAATATCAATAATCAAGCCTGATGCTAGTCATTATTATTATTATTATTATTATTATTATTATTATTATTATTATTTGCTAGGGGCTTTACGTCGCACCGACACAGATAGGTCTTATGGCGACGATGGGATAGGAAAGGCCTAGGAGTTGGAAGGAAGCGGCCGTGGCCTTAATTAAGGTACAGCCCCAGCATTTTCCTGGTGTGAAAATGGGAAACCACGGAAAACCATCTTCAGGGCTGCCGATAGTGGGATTCGAACCTACTATCTCACGGATGCAAGCTCAGAGCCGCGTGCCTCTACGCGCACGGATTATTATTATTATTATTATTATTATTATTATTATTATTATTATTATTATTATTTAATTCTTAATTTCGTGTGGCTATTTCTAGCCGGGTGCAGCCCTTGTAAGGCAGGCCCTCCGATGAGGGTGGGCGGTATCTTCCATGTGTAGGTAACTGCGTGTTATTGTGGTGGAGGATACTGTTATGTGTGGTGTGTGAGTTTCAGGGATGTTGGAGTCAGCACAAACACCCAGCCCCCGAGCCAATGGAATTAACCAATGAAGGTTAAAATCTCCGACCCGACCGGGAATCGAACCCGGGACCCTCTGAATCGAAGACCAGTACGCTGACCATTCAGACAACGAGTCGGACATTATTATTATTATTATTATTATTATTATTATTATTATTATTATTATTATTATTGTCGAAATCAGATCTTAGCCAATCAGTACTACCGGGCAATATATATAGGCCTACGTCAACAAGAAATATGAACACAAATTCGTAAACAAGATACACCGAATTAAACCATCTTCCATATCGCGTAAGCCTACTGCTGAGTTCCTTGAATATTAATTAGTAACAAGACAGTGTCTGGTATCTTACAAATTACGACGTAGAATTCGTTGTATTAATAAGTAATTCACAACACATTTGAGGATAAAGCACCATTAACCGGGAGAAAAAAGTAATTGTTGTCAAATAGTTTGCAGTGATATTTCGCAGTCATGGCCTGAAACACGAGGAAACTGAATGTACGAAGCGAAAGGTAAGTTACCTTAACAATGTCATGTCTGTTTATTTGTTATAAATGCAAGCATTTAGCCGGAAATAATGCCTAAAATATTGCCTAAAATCGCCTAAGCGGACTTCTTCCAGTAGCAGCGATTTTGTAATTGACAAGCAACATGTTCTTGAAAACTAAAAGTTTAGACACGGAACTTAGAATAATTTTGCATTACTCCTGCCAATATCTACATTATTAGAGGCTTCATTTTGGCCATAGAGGTACCTTCTGCTCTGTAGAAGTTAACAAACAAGCTCTAAAATAATAGCACTGAGCTGCTTGCTAGATGACGAGCCTAATCACAACGCTGATATACGAGAAGACGTTGAGGAAGCAAAGAGTAGGAAGAGCGAGTCGTAACACTGGGGCAGAAAAGACACGCCACGCACAAGGCGACGCCAGAGGGGAGAAAGGGGCGGTGTTTGTCGTCGCACACTTCCACATCAGCGGCCTTCGCATTTTCTCAACAACAATAGCCTTTCTCTCGCGCACATTTACGAGAAGAAATCCATTTAAGATTGGCTGGGAGGCAGTGATGCTCCCTTGTCAGTTTTATGGCCAGTCTCTGATTAATCAACCGTTGCCATCAAAGCTTTTTATCTCAAACCATCATTCGACTCTGCCAACACTAGTTCCTCGTATATCTTCCTCAGTGATTCCGCAGACGGAATCACGCAAATATTGTTCAAGGCTCTAATACATTCAAATTAATAGAACATGTCCGATCTACCGGACAGAGTAGCAGTTTCCTACTCGGTCAACTCGAGTTCGATACCGGCCCGGCTACGAATTTAAAGTGAGGGACTGCGGCGGCCTACACTTAGCTTCAGGTAACACAACTGAGTAGAGAATAGGCAGAACCCTTTCAGACCGAGTACGCACAATTGTGCGGGTTCGTATTTTGTTTATCCCTAACCGTATTTGATGTTTTTTCGGCGCTAGACCGGACTGCAGTGATTGTGCGGGACACGTGGCGTCTATTTCAATTGTTTTTAGTATCCGCTTGGCCGCCAGGGCGAAGGAAGAAGCGTTTAAAAAGCACAGTTGATCGGCGAGATGGCGAGAAGCAGTAGTGCCAAAAGTAAGTATTTATTTATTGCGTTTATATTAATCTAGAAGCTTTACTGAATACCGGAATATATTCAATGAAGTGTGTACATTGGTTAGTGTACGTAAATTTTGAAGATACATCATCGTATGTGATACAACGAGGTTTTGAATTTTGATACGCACAATTGTGTGGGTCCTTTTTATCGGATGTTAGTTTTTATTTTGTAAAATAAACTATCAATATGTGTATTGAGGAGCATTTTAGTCAGTTTTTGACATACAAACAAAAATTCACGCCTCCAGTTTTCTTTCAGGTCTGAAAGGGATAACGAAGCGGAACCACTGGCAGCAATGATTTTTTTTCTAGCACAAAATAAACTTTTTCCAACATTCTGAAATGTTTCTCGAATTTGCTTGTCCATCTCCTACTCGGAGGCCACGGATTCTATTCCTGGCCAGTCCATGAATTTTCATTCCGGACTCAAACAACGTCCACACACTCTCGTGAGACCAACCAAGGAAATGGCTCATGCCAGAGGCTGATCACGTGAAACTCAATCTGGCTGGGCAGTAAGCGACTTAGTAAACCAAGACCCTAACGAACTGCTGCGCCACGTGTTTGTTTGTTTGTTTGTTTGTTTGTTTGTTTGTTGTTTTACACACTTATGTCTATAAACAGCAGTACTTTCAGTGTATTTCATAAATATTTGTCTTCCTCATTTACAATATTTGTCACTTGATAAGAATTTAGAAACGAAAATTTGAAATTCGTTGTTTATACTGGTTTCAAACTTGTAACTGAACGAGATAACTCTTAAGATTATAATAAAAGTATTTCAGTATTTCACCATAAATTAAGTTTTTATATACCGGGCGAGTTGGCCGTGCGCGTAAAGGCGCGCGGCTGTGAGCTTGCATCCGGGAGATAGTAGGTTCGAATCCCACTATCGGCAGCCCTGAAGATGGTTTTCCGTGGTTTCCCATTTTCACACCAGGCAAATGCTGGGGCTGTACCTTAATTAAGGCCACGGCCGCTTCCTTCCAACTCCTAGGCCTTTCCCATCCCATCGTCGCCATAAGACCTATCTGTGTCGGTGCGACGTAAAGCCCCTCGCAAAAAAAAGTTTTTATAATTCTTCTGCCTCGTCTTATTATCGAATTAGACTGGAACTGATTGACGTGTAAGAACTGGAACTGTAAATGCACCTAAGGCTGAATTTCAGGTTATGAGAAGACACTTCGTACGCAGCACGTATACGGATTATTTACCGTGTTTTGGTACCGCTCTCAAACATCATGATGGCCACCAAACTGCTGTTAATAGTGTAGTGTAGTGTAGCAATAGATAGACTTTTGACGTTTGTATAATACGCCTATTTCAACCACTTCGAAATAAACATCATATTTCAGGAATGTACAAGACTTAAGGATGGGTATGAAGGTAAAAATAGTGTTTGGCTGTAGGTTCCTTTGGAGGATTAACATTAATTACTATATTTCATAATTTAGTAATATTTCTTTCTTTCGTATGTTTCTAAACCTTCCAGCGACCACTGCTCAGCCCGAAGGCCTGCCGTTTACGAGGTGACTCATGGTTCTCTTGGCCGTTACTCTTGCTTTTCTAGACCGGGGTCACCATCTCGACGTCAGATAGCTCCCCGACTGTGATCACGTCCTCGAACCAACCTTCAGGTCCACATAAAATTCCCTGGCCTGGCCGGGAATCGAAACTGGGGCCTCCGGATGAGAGGCAGGCGCGCTACACGTAGACCGTGGGACCGGCAAAATAATTTAATTATATATTACGGAAACTCTTGAGAAACTATGCACAGCCATCTACCGATTACATTCAATTGCCATACAGTGAACCTATAGGTAGCTCAACACAGACCTTTAACACTTTGCTGTTGAAAATGAAAATCTACGACCTGGTTTCCAGTCATTGACCGGGTCAGGGATGTAATGAATGAAGCAGATATAGGCTGTTAGTACGATGGGGTCGCCACTCCCAAAGTGATTTATTAATGAATGATTGATGCTATGAAATGAGAATGGAGAGTGTTGCTGGAATGAAAGATGACAGGGAAAACCGGAGTACCCGGAGAAAAACCTGTCTCGCCTCCGCTTTGTCCAGCACAAATCTCACATGGAGTGACCGGGATTTGAACCACGGTATCCAGCGGTGAGAGGCCGACGCACTGCCGTCTGAGCCACGGAGGCTCCACTTTGCTGTTATTACCCCAATAATAACATAGGGTTATTTGAAGTACTTAATTCTCTAATTTAAAGCGGTATGCGACCGAGAGTAACAACCATTTATTTTATTTTTAATTTATATATTTCTAGAAACTACAGATTTTAACTTAAGACACGCTGTTAGTTGTAATGTACAGAAAATATAGAAAGAAAGGGAAACACAATAACTAGGAGACGTACGCTAAAAGAAACCACGTTTTCCAAACTGTGACTAAACGGGTGAAACTAATCATGAAATAGTTTACATCCATATACCCAGAGTCACACGCACACACGTAATTGAGAAATGGATAGCTAATTATTCGTATACACATTTATTCGTGTACTTGGATAATCAAGAGCCTTAGTAGAGAAGAGGGCCAAAATAGCCGAATGTTTAGGGCCGACTGCAGAAACGATAACTAGTTTTAAGCCTTGGGCAACGTCTACCTAAACAGCGTCTAAGTTACCCACGATCTTCCATAGCATAAACAATGTTCAGCCGGTGTTTAGCTAGATGTCTTTTAAAGTTTCAATATTGGTTCGAAAATAGAAATAGATGCATCTTCCATGCAACTCTTTGCTTGTCGCAACCAACGAAATTCGTAGGTTCACGCGCCAAACTTTCAGCTTTCGTCTTACTGCACATCACACATGAAATGAAATGTCGTATGGCTTTTAGTGCCGGGATATCCCAGGATGGGTTCGGCTCGCCAGGTACAGGTCTTTCTATTTGACACCCGTAGGCGACCTGCGCATCGTGATGAGGATGAAATGATGATGAAGACAACACATACACCCAGCCCCAATTAAGGTTAAAATCCCCTACCCGGCCAGGAATCGAACCCGGGACCCTCTGATCCGAAGGCCAGTACGCTGACCGTTCAGCCAACGAGTCGGACCACATCACACAAATACCAGGTGTATGTATAAGTCATTTCCGGTTTCACAATGAGATGGCGCCAACGAACAGTACGCAGCGTAAGAATTTGCCACATACGTCAATTTGTTCGTCTGACATTAACCTACCAATACACACAAGTTGAGTCCGCCAAACACCAGCGACTGTGTTGTATCGTTCAGTGATCATGTCGACGTTTGTACCTGAAAAAGAACGTCTGCGGCACGCATTGTTTTTCTTATTTAATGAAAAGAAAAAGGCTGCGGAAAGTCATCGTTTGCTAGTAGAAACATATGGTGAACAAGCTCCATCGATTAGAACATTGGAGACATGGTTTCGACAATTTAAATGCTTTTTTTTTTTTTTTGCAAGTTGCTTTATGTCGCACCGACACAGATAGGTCTTATGGCGACGATGGGATAGGAAAGGCCTAGGAGTTGGAAGGAAGCGGCCGTGGCCTTAATTAAGGTACAGCCCCAGCATTTAGGCCCACCTGGTGTGAAAATGGGAAAAAACGGAATACCATCTCCAGAGCTGCCGACAGTGGGATTTGAACCCACTATTTCCCGGATGCAAGCTCACAGCCGCGCGCCCCTAACCGCACAGCCAACTCGCCCGGTACAATTTGAATGTGGTGATTTCAGTGCGAAAGACAGTGCGTGCTATGGTAGACCACAAAAGTGCGAAGACGAACAATTGCAGGCGTAACTGGATGATGACCCTATTTAAACTCAATACCAGTTGGCACAAGCATTAAATCTGTCACAAGAAACAATCAGCAGACGTTTACGAGCAATGGGGAAGATCAGAAGACATGGGCCAAGTGACTTTTTTACACGACAATGCGCCGTCTCACACAGCAAAACCTGTGAAAGATACCTTGAAGACCCTTGGATGGGACATCCTTCCGCACCCGCAGTACCCCCCCACCCTCTGGCGCCATCTGACTATCACCTCTTCGCATCAATGGCTCGACGAATGGTTTGCCGCAAAAGACAAGCAGTTTTTCTGGCATGGTATTCATAACTTACCTGAAAGATGGGCAAAGTGTGTGGAAGCAGATGGCCAACATTCTGAATAAACAAAAAATGAGTTTCCCTTGAAAAGTATGCGTTTTCTTTGCCACAAAAACCGGCAACAACTTATACATACACATGGTATGGCTAAGCATGAGAATGACTTGCCCACATATAAGAATATCGCTTTCAGTTGAAACGAAATCTCGTAACTAGGTCTCGGAAGTTGAAGACCTATAAATTGCCTAAAAGGACCTATAAAAAGACCTAAAATATCCAAATAATGACCTAAGAATTGGAAAAAGAACGTAAAAATGCGATCCAAATTCATTCATGGTTTTAATTACATATTTAATAAACGAATATAATGTTTAAGGAAGCAAAATGTCAGCTTCTGTGGTGCAGTGGTTAGTGTGATTAGCTGCCACACCCGGAGGCCCGGGTTCGATTCCCGGCTCTGCCACGAAATTTGAAAAGTGGTACGAGGGCTGGAACGGGGTCCATTCAGCCTCGGTAGGTCAACTGAGTAGAGGTGGGTCCGATTCCCACCTCAGCCATCCTGGAAGTGGTTTTCCGTGGTTTCCCCACTTCTCCTCCAAGTAAATGCCGGGATGGTACCTAACTTAAGCATAGTATCCCTCGACCCAATGTCTCACGACAGGACACTGCCCTTGAGGCGGTAGAGATGGGATCCCTCCCTGAGTCCGAGGGAAAAACCAAACCTGGAGGGTAAAGGGATTAAGAAAGAAAGTAGAATGAAAAATTCTGGTGTATGCAATATACAGTGCAAAAGTATGAGTGAAATACTTCCTCTTTCAGACATTATATATTTTTAGATTAACATAATTAAAAAAGGAATACCGCGTTTGCTTAAAATACGTACTTGTAGAACTTATAATGAAATATGTTTTCACCTAGAATGTATTCGTCGAATCCGCAGCGGACACCCTGGAGAAAGAAATTGACATTGGTAGATCTGGAATCATATTTGGTTTAACAGCACCAGGGTTATAAAAATTAGAATTCGGAAACCTTACCTCATTTGGCTTTGCAATATATTACAACAGTCCGCCTCCGTAGCGTAACGGTTAGTGTTACTAGCTATCGTCCGTGGGGGCCCGGGTTCTATTCCCGGTACTGCCAAAAATATATGAATGGCAGGAGGGTTGGAATGTGGTTGAAATGCTACATGCAGTTCACCTCCATTGGGGGTGTGCCTGAAAAGAGCTGCACCACCTCGGGATAAGGACACGAGTTTTTTTATTATTATTTGTCCGGCTCCAAGGCTAAATGGTTAGCGTGCTGGCCTTTGGTCACAGGAGTCCCGGGTTCGATTCATACATGAAGCAAGTGAGATTTTCCTCTTAAGAACACTCACATCAAAATGTTCTCCTTTCAATATGTCACTTATCTTGTACATAATTTGATATTCCTGGTTTTTTCGAACACCAGTTTCATTTTTCATTTTGTTTCATATTCGTTTCATTTTCTCTCTTTTCAGGTATGGTATATGTATACACTAGAGAAAAGATGTTCAACAGGCGATGGATGAACTAATGATGAATCGAATTGGGAATGGGCAGTAAAATGTGGTCGAAAGATCGTGAAATTAAAAAATGTTAATACCAAAAACGACCAAAAAGACCAAAAATGACCAATAAGCCAAAAGATGCAAAAAAGGACAAATAAAACCCACCATTTTCTGGCCTATAGTGACCCAGAATGAACATATACTATGTTGGGCCTCGTCATCGGACACTCTAGAGAAAGAGAATTTTTCAACTTCCGAGCCCTAGTGATAAGATTATCGAGACGAACACTGCCTCCCGAAGCACTCAATGTAAGTTCCCAAAAGCGTAAATAGAGCAGGACATAAAATATTTATTAAAAATAACCGAGCTCGATAGCTGCAGTCGCTTAAGAGCGGCCAGTATCCAGTAATCGGGAGATAGTGGGTTCGAACCCCACTGTCGGCAGCCCTGAAAATGGTTTTCCGTGGTTTTCCATTTTCACACCAGGCAAATGCCGGGGCTGTACCTTAATTAAGGCCACGGCCGCTTCCTTCCACTTCCTAGGCCTTTCCTATCCCATCGTCGGTGCGACGTAAAGCAAATAGCAAATTTATTAAACATACTTATATGTAATATGATGATACAGTTGTACTTGTGGGAGCTAATATATACTATATAAATTTTTTCCAAGTTGCTTTGCGTCGCACCGACACATCTAGGTTTTATGGTGCCGGTGAAACACGAACGGGCTAAGAGTTGGAAGGAAGAGGCCGTGATCTTAATTAAGGTACATCTCAAGCTTTTACCTTGTGTACAATTGGTAAACCATGGAAAACTATCTTCAGAACTGCCGATAGTGGAGTTCGAGCCAACTATCTCCAGAATGCAGACTCACAGCTGCGCGAACCTAACCGCACGGCCAACTCGCTCGGTGTGAGCTAATAAAGTGGACAACTGGGCGGTCTAACTCCCTGTGCTCCGTACACCACTGCCAGACGGAGAGGAAGCTAGCATCCTCAGTGGTCGGAAATTGGCAACAAGAAAAGAAGATACGATGAGAAAAGCGGCTTAGTGAATACGGCACGAATTGCTCAGCTAAGATTCACATTGTGTTCTTCTGACCGAGGATTATCGTTTTAAATTACATCTAGAGATGATATTACCAATGTCGGTGGAAAGGGGACGACTTCTAAAGAATCATTCCACGGCATTATATCTAAAGAGAGTTTCGTACAGGGGGAAAAATTGGACGAATAAGTCATGGGCTAGCGAAATAATATACTGCGCGACTCCATTCCGCGGAGCCACAATACACCAGGAACTCTCCAGCGTTCCCTTGACAGTTCCATAGGAGTGTTGAAGGGTGCAGTAGAGACTCAGTGAGGAATACTGGGAGGTGGAGATCACTAATACTGACGGTAAATTATACTCTAGGTATATGAATTATCCTGTTCCATACAGTCACCAGTAAATGAGTCATCAGTAACAGATAAGGTTGTGGTAAGAATGCTCCACCCACGTTATCATTGAAATACAAAGATAAGTAGGATGATCGAAATCTTCCTCTAAGCCTTGCAGTTTTACGTGACAGTTTGTATCGTGATCTTGTCTACATGTCCTCCACTTCAACGGGGAGTTCGAAACACTGGGACGTTCAATGCATTGGCCGCGATTCGAACCGCAGCTTTCTTGGTGGGAAGCAACTGACCATGTCACTCGGCTGACACCCTCCCCGTCCAATCCTCTGTACTGAAAGGAGAAAATAATGCCTCAATTCAGACTCCGTATTTTATAAATCGGAAACTATGTTTGTTTATATAAGAGATTATCAAGAGAAAAGATGTTAGGGATTATAGTATGGGAGAGTGTTTAAAAGTAATTGTGATTGGTGGAAAATAGTAAGTAAAAATGTAAAAAATGAAATGAAATGAAATGTCGTATGGCTTTTAGTGCCGGGAGTGTCCAAGGACACGTTCGGCTCGCCAGGTGCAGGTCTTTCAATTTGACCCCCGTAGGCGATCTGCGCGTCATGATGAGGATGAAATGATGATGAAGATAACACATACACCCAGCCCCCGTGCCAGCGAAATTAACTAATGATGGCTGAAATTCCCGACCCTGCCGGGAATCGAACCCGGGACCCCTGTGACCAAAGGACAGCACGCTAACCATTTAGCCATGGAACCGGACAAAAATGTAAAGAGCCTATGAGATGGGTTTAAAGCAACTGGTGAGGAATGTGACAGAAGGTAACACTTAGCTGTGAGCTTGCAATCGGGAGATAGTGGGTTCGAAACCACCGTTGGCAGCCCTGAAGATGGTTTCGCAACTTCACACCAGACAAATGCTGCTGGGGCTCTAGATTAAGTATGGTCACAGCCGCTTTCTTCCCACTCCTAGCCCTTTCCTGCCCCATCGTCACCGTAAGACCTGTCCGTGTCGGTGTTACGTAAAGAAAAAAAGGAAGTCACTTTTAAGGTGGGGAGGAATGGTACTATATCATAACAAAGAAATGCACCGATTAAGGAGGTGTTGGTTGGAAGAAAAAGTTAGGAATGTTTGTGGAAGTAAGGATAAATTGAAGGTTTTCCGTGGTTTCCCATTTTCACGCCAGACAAATGCTGGGGCTGCACCTTAATTAAGGCCACGGCCGCTTCCTTCCCACTCCTAGGCCTTTTCTACCCCATCGTCGCCTAAGACCTGTTTGTGTCAGTGCGACGTAAATCAAATTCTAAAAAAATAAATCCCACTAACTACTTTTATGGTTTTCGGAGATGCCGAGGTGCCGGAATTTACTCCCGCGGGAGTTCTTTTTTTACGTGCCAATAAATCTACCGACAAGAGGCTGACATATTTGAGCACATAAAATACCACCGAACTGAGGCAGGATCGAATCTGCCAAGTTGGGGTCAGAAGGCCAGCGCCTCAACCGTCCGAGCCACTCAACCCTCTGAAGTAGTTATTTGATTACTGTTTGCATGAAAGACTATACCAAATAAATAAAGAGTAGCTATAGTAGCCCCTTTGTACAAAGAAAAGGGTGATAAACATAACGCCAATAGTCACAGTCCGGTCAGCTTCACGTGCATTGCATGTAAGCTGTGGGGAAAGCATTATCTCTGATTATATTAGATATGTTTGCGAAATTACTAACTGGTTTGATAGAAGGCAGTTCGGGTTTAGGAAAAGTTATTTCAGTGAGGCTCAACGTCTAAGTTTCTAGCACGATATAGCAGATATTTTAGAATCAGGTCAAATGGACTGCAACGCTATTGACCTACCCAGCTTTTGATAGGGTCAGTCATGGGGGGTTGTATTTCTAGAGAATATAATAAAGAGAATTAAAGCAGAAAAAGCTTTATCTGACACTGTAATGATTAGGAGGGGAGTTCCTCAGGGCAATATTATTATTATTATTATTATTATTATTATTATTATTATTATTATTATTATTATTATTATTATTATTATTATTATTATTATTATTACGTCCGACTCGTTGGCTGAATGGTCAGCGTACTGGCCTTCGGTTCAAAGGGTCCCGGGTTCGATTCCCGGCCGGGTCGGGGATTTTAACCTTAATTGGTTAATTCCAATGGCCCGGGGCTGGGTGTTTGTGCTGTCCCCAACATCCCTGCAACTCACACACCACACATAACACTATCCTCCACCACAATAACACGCAGTTACCTACACATGGCAGATGCCGCCCACCCTCATCGGAGGGTATGCCTTACAAGGACTGCATTCGGCTAGTAATAGCCACACGAAATAATAATAATAATAATAATAACAATAATATTATTATTATTATTATTATTATTTATAATTTTGCTTTACGTTGCTCAGACACAGATAGATCTTATGGCGACGTTGGAACAGAAAAGGACTAGGAGTAGGAAGGAGGCGACCGTGGATTTAATTAAGGTACAGCCCCAGCACTTGTCTGGTGTGAAAATGGGAAACCACGGAAAACCATCTTCAGGGCTGTCGAAAGTGGGGTTCGAACCCACTATCTCCCGAATGCAAGCTGATAGCTACGCGAGGCAGTATTATTATATATAATATGAGTAAAGAACTGGAATCAGATACAAGGCTTTCTGCGGATGATGTTATACTCTAAAGAGTAGTAAGGAAGTTGCAGGATTGTGAAAGACTGAAAAAAGACCTCGACAATGTTGTGAGATGGACAGTAGACAACTGTATGTTAGTAAATGGGATGAAAAGTCTGGATGTTACTTTCACCAAGGGGAAAAGTCCTCTCAGTTTTAAGTACTGGGTTGATGGGGTGAATGTACTTCAGAAGGATCACTGTAAGTACCTAGGTGTAAATATAGGGAAAGATCTTCATCGGTATAATCACATAAACGATGTTGTAAATAAAAGTTACAGATCACTTCATATAGTTATGAGGGTATTTAGGTGTTGCACTAAGGATTTAAAGGAGAGGGCTATGTGTCACTGGTAAAACCCCAACCAGAGTATGGTCCCTGTGCATGGGACCCATGCCAGGATTACTGGGTTCGAGAACTGAAATAAAAACCACAGAAAAACAGTACGATTTGTTATGGGCGATTTCTTACAAAGGAGCAGTGTTACGAAATTGATGTAAACATTGGGCTGAGAAAACTTGGAAGCAAGGAGACGAGGAGCTCGACTAAGCGGTTTGTTCCGAGCTGTCAGTGGAGTGATGGCGTGGAATGATATCAGTAGACGAATAAGGTTGTGTGGATATTTTAAAGTCCGCCTCTGTGGTGTAGTGGTTAGCGTGATTAGCTGCCACCCCCGGAGGTCCGGGTTCGATTCCCGGCTCTGCCACGAAATTTGAAAAGTGGTACGAGGGCTGGAACGGGGTCCACTCAGCCTCGGGAGGTCAACTGAGTAGAGGTGGGTTCGATTCCCACCTCAGCCATCCTGGAAGTGGTTTTCCGTGGTTTCCCACTTCTCCTCCAGGCGAATGCCGGGATGGTACCTAACTTAAGGCCACGGCCGCTTCCTTCCCTCTCCCTTCCAATCTTCCCATCCCTCCACAAGGCCCCTGTTCAGCATAGCAGGTGAGGCCGCCTGGGCGAGGTACTGGTCATACTCCCCAGTTGTATCCCCCGACCAAGAGTCTGAAGCTCCAGGACACTGCCCCTGAGGCGGTAGAGGTGGGATCCCTCGCTAAGTCCGAGGGAAAAACCGAACCTGGAGGGTAAACAGATGATGATGATGATGGATATTTTAAAAGTAGCAAAGATGACAATATGATGATAATGTCGGAATTCAAGAGGACAAATTGGTGCAAATATAGGGATTGAAATAATTTACGAAGGTAAATCTTCGATAAATGTTCAACTTCTTTGGAAATATTTAAGAAAAGCATAGGTAAACATCTGATAGAAAACCTGCCACCTGGGCGATAGCACTAAATGTAGATTAGTGGTGATTCATTGACTGACTGATTGATTGATTGATTAACTGACTGATTGATTGATTAACTGACTGACTGATTGATTGATTGATTGATTGGTTGATTGATTGATTGAAGTTTTCTACGGGCAATCAGAGGCATTTATGTTGACAATAGTGAACCCTTAAACTTACCATTCCATCGTTGGTCGGCCACAGCTGCTGCAGTAGAGCAATATCGAACTCTTAAATCTTGGGATCGTAGCGGGGATATTTCGGTTACGATCTTAACCAAACGATCGGGTTCAGAAGAGAGCCTAACCACTTGAAATGAGGAGCAAATATGTGCTTACTAACTTTTATTGAATTATCAAAATGCAAATATATATATATATATTGTGTTATAAAATCATTCATCAAGAAAATGTTACACATTTAACGTTTTAATACGGTCACATTGCATTGCGTGATTTTGATCAGTTACATTTATCGAAGAACTTTCTTCGGAGGAAATTAGAAAATATCACAAATTAGTGGACAGCGAAAACTCGAAAAACGAAAATAAAACCTGAAAATCGGGCATCTATTAATCCAAATGATAAGTGAGGATTAATCCACACGATCCGTGGAAAATCTGACCTTCAACAAGTAGAATTCCAGATTTACATTTAATTACGGTTATCCACCAGTCAAATACCCTGTCGGATATGGGAACACCCGCCGAATGGACCCTTAATCGAACCAAATTGACTATCCGTTGCTTTGGATCGGTTGCGAGATATTACTGGAAAGCATGGTGTTCACTACAAATTAACAGCAGCAGTCATAATTAAAAATAAAATTCCACCATGTATTGTCATCTCGTGACACCCTTCAGTTATAGAATAATCCCGATGCTGAAACGTGCATCACCCAAACAGCTGTTCAGAATGGACCAACAACAACTCGATCCGAGAGGATCTTACGTTACGTCGTTCTGAAGGAACAAAACTGCGAAATGCAGGAAACACTTATTCATCATGCATTTAGAAGAAATGCCAAACACTGAAGTTAAAGAAAAAGCGGTAAATCACTTGAAAAATATTCTTATAAAACCAACTTTCATGTTATAAACGGTTACGTTAAGTTTAATAAAATTACAAGTCCACATGGTAAAATAAAACCCAAAATACCAAAACAATCTACGGGCGCCTTTCCATATTACAACTGTTGCCTACCATTACAGATCCATCTACTTATGTTTGTCCAACAAACTAACTACTATGTTATTGATCGACCACAATCAACTATTATAAAAATGAAAGAACGAAAAATTGAAAATAAAATCTATTCCCAGCTGACGAATCGAACCCGCATTCGTAACTCACGTCTAACAAAAATAAGCTAAGTGTCAACAGGCACACTAACAAAGCAATCGGACATCTGAACGACAAAACAATTAAGTCCGCAAAAAAATTAAAATACTAAAGTTCAATGAACTCAAACGCGCGTGGCAAACAGCAGTAATACTCAATCACCATTAGTTAAGTATCCAATGTGGAACAACCCTCACGTTCAGGAGACTAGTGGTTCCATAATCTTATGTAAACACCTTCCAGCTTGTAAGGGTTTTGCCGAAACATGGCCTCAATATTACTTAGATAACACTCTTCGCATTGCATACACTACTGCAGACACTACCATCGTTCAAGTCACTTCGCAAAAAGAAAAAAACACCTAACCTAAGACTTGAATATATACAGACGACACCCTAAACCTATCGTCAAGCCTACATAATGTCTGCACACCCTAACAATAACCTCTATGTACACACACACCTTCCTAAATCTATCGTTGAGCATAAATGGAGATGTCTACTCATCCGTATACTCCTATGATACACGTAACGTCCTAAATCTATCGTCGAGCGAAAACTGGGTTGTCTACGCATCCTCTAGACTGTCAGGCGAAATCGTAACTTCAAACACACTCTTTGATATTTAGCTGGAAACCTTGTCGAAACTATAGCACACAATGAAACGAACCTTTCCACAGAATGAACGCAAGTTTGACAATAAGACGTGAAATTGAAAAATAAAATAACGCGTGGCAAACAATCCACAACTCAAACACGATCTCGACATACGCAATGAGGTTTGGAAAAATAATAATGAATTTCAGCACACGTCTAACATGCCGTGAATATCGCCAAAACAGTAATCATCACCATCGCAAAAATCCACACTAATTCTAGGGTGAGGCCCAAAATCGCCTACCATCTCAGTATTCCAAATATTCATATCCATAAACTATCCAGTGAAGCGAAATTCAATGAATCTACACAGCCAAACCATCACATTAATAACGTCCAATATCTCATCCCACAATGTTTCCGAATTAATGAAATTTACTGATTGGAAATTTGTTATAACAGTCAAATAAAACTAACCGTGTACTCAGAATGCCCTTCTATTCTTGAGATCGCGTACTATAATATTCATTATGCTAACTTTACATAAATCGTCATTTAGACTTAAATGCCAAGAGCTACAATCTTCACTGGGAGATCTTGACTTGAAATCATAACGTGCGTCACAAAGCACTCATTTCGAACCAACCTTCACCCGGTCAGCTGTTCCGGATTGTTAGCGGAATCTCAATACTGCCTGCCTCAGAAATATCACATTTAATATACAGCCCGTCTCAAAAATTCTTCGCAATCGACAAATATAGCCTGTCTCAAAATTCATCTTCATTGCCTATCACGGCGGCATTACTCATGAAATACAGTCTTCCCATGCTTTCAACATCTACACAACTATCCTTTCAACATATCATTCCAGCACAATCCATTACTTCCTGTTTCAAAACCTTTCAAACCTCAATACTCCCGTGACGAACAATTTTTATAAGAATCCTTTTCATTAATTTTTACTACAAATTTCGGACCTCAAAATACAATAACACACCGTGATTTTCTATATCACCGACATACACGGTGTCACAAAAATTACCTTCCCACGAATAAATATACCTTTATCAGACTTCACTGGATTTCGAGACGAACGCAAATCTGACTCAACATATCTGTTAAATACACTTTTAACATTGAACATTTTTATCCTGCTGTAAATATTATTATTATTATTATTATTATTATTATTATTATTATTATTATTATTATTATTATTATTTCGACAAAAAATCTGAACTCGTACGATATTCGAAATTATTGCATTCACCACGACTACATTATCGTTATCACCTTCCTAACTTTACTCAGTTTTAACAATATCTCAAAGAATTTTAACACATTATTTAAACTTCGCATTTTACAGTTTCTCGACGTGAATTTTACTGCCCTGCAGAGTTTCACACGACGACCAGAAATATAACACATTCGCCTGGTTATTATTAAATATTAATTCGACACGCACTGAAAATTTTATTGGGACAAACAAATTCTATTCTACAACATTAATACAAATATATACACAGACCTGTAACAGTAATCATCCTGGAGATTACGGCCACATTTAGCCAGCTGCCCTCGTATTTAGCCGCTCATGGCTACAGTATAGATCATCTTCTTATATATACATAACTTAAAATACACAGATTTTACACTCGCTATCGATTAATACCTCATATGACGCACTTTCTTCGCGTTTTAACAAGCGACGAACTTCCTTCTCTACTGGCAACTGCGACAGTTTTCCCAGGACCCTGCTTTAGTTCACCCTAATACTTGGCCAGGTGTTTCAATAGATAACAAAAACCAGACCTCACTGGCTAGCCTCCAGACTTCCCTTTGACAATATCAAACACACACAATATAATATAGAGAGAAACTCAGCTACGTATTTTAAACAGATATGTATGCCTTCACAGTTTTCGTCGGCGGAAGCTCAGGAAAATTTCTATCACCTCCCATTTAATACTCGACTTGAACCATTGACACGAATATATAACAAGTTATTTTGAGAACTAAACCCCGCACTTTCTTGCAGACGAGCGACATGGGTTTCACCATCCAGACCTTCAGATAGAATGATTAAAAGTAGATGGAGGGAATTTCTTTTATAACCTCTGAGAGGACGCCACCCTCACCATGAAGCTTGATGGTGCAATCTGCTAATTCCACATCCACTGGACCAATTTTCTTGAAATTTATTCAACAAATTCAGGCATACTTATAATCCATTATGGTGTTAATTTTATATTTACCCCATACTTGCAAGGGCGTAATGAATTCCTTTCTGACATGCAATTTCGCGGTCTTTCTTCAGAAAATGACCTCGACACGTGTCGCAAATCCGCCAGTATGACGCCAACTTTCCTCCAGGCTTAACTGCATTTATATTTACCCTGGGGATTCTATCTTCACGTAAGGTTTATTAATAATTTAGATCCTTTATTCCAGGATTCACCATGTCGCCAAAATCTCTCGTTAGGAAGGATTTTCCGAAATTGATAAATTATTCAGTCCTCGAGGTCAACCGAAGTATCCCGGCATTTCACGAGATGGTGGCTCGCTTGTCACGGTGAGTTCGTTTCCCACGAGAGAGCGAGACTCTTGAAATAAAGCATGGCTACTCTCAAAAAAGTTATTTGTAGCTGAAATAAATATCTGGAATTATTTTTCATCGTAGAATTATGGGTTCAATAGGGCCGCATTGAGAATTGATGGTAGATTGAGTTCTTGGCTCAAAGTAGTAACAGGGGTTAGACATGCTGTAATCTTTCCTTCTGTTGTTCATACTATGCATGGATCATTTATTGAAAGGTAAGGTATAAAATGGCATGGTGGCATTCAATAGAAAGAAACACAGAAGGTACGCGACTTGGCCTTAATGGCGGCATGCACTGAAAGACTGTAATCTGAAATCTTGGAGCATGACAGGAGGTGCAGCGAGTATGATCAGAAAATTGGCATTTCAGAGATAAAGTGATGTTGGTAAGGAAGAAATCTAATTGAATGGAATGTCAGGTCGGGGGTACGAAACTGGAACAGGTGGATCATTTCAAGTTATCTCAGGATGGTAGTAAGTGAAATTGAATCAAGATGCAGCAAAGGTAACGCAGTGAGTTTACAGTTGCAATCAACAGGATTGTGTAAGAAAGAAGTCAGCTCCCGGACAAAACTATCTTTACATCGGTCATTATGGGCTCGGAATCCGTGGGCATGAAAAGCATGAACAACCATATTTCATCGTTGTATTGTCGCTGCAAAGGATGCCACTCCTGACAACCATGATTTGTTAGCACGTTCCACACACACACACACACACACACACACACACACATACATATATATATATATAATTTAACAATAAGAAGTCATTGCTGTTAGTTTCACGTCTCACTAATTACTTTTACCGTCTTACCGAGGTGTCTGAATATTGTCTCTCAGAATTTCTGCCCAAACCGCCAGCCTGGGGTCAGCAGGCTAGTGCTCTACCGTTTGAACCTTTTAAATAGACCATTTTATTTAAAGGAAACCTCCTTCCTTTTATAACATTGGCATAGAACCAGCAAGAGGAAATGTATTTCCTTCAAAACAGTTAAAAGTTAATTTCAACTATTACCTTCAGTATACCGCTCTTCTCCAAAAGTCCACTCACCTGAAATAGAAAGAGGAAATAATTAGCATAAGTAACAACGTTCTTATGATACAGGGACTTCCTCTATATCCAATACACAACAAGGAAAATATACAGCTACTTTAAGGAATAGAAAGATGAGGGTTATACTTTCCATTTTCAAGGTGCAGCACTGAAAAGATAAACAGAAAATATGTCGATTTGGTCAATAATAAGTGTTCCTAGGATATAGTGGTGATTTACAAGTGCGATCATTTGACCCACATACGTACAATTCTGTCTCCAGGGAACGGGAATATTTGGTATCAGTACTTCGAAGATGTACGGAACACAGTGTTTGTATAGAGTAAACCATGTATAGGCCTAGGTAATGGTACGAAAAAAGAGCGCACTGGAGAAGAGGTACTACAAACTGTGACAGAGAACAGTATGAGATGATTGTCTTTACATTACATTGTCTTTACATTACACTGTCTTTGGTACAATGAGATGCTTCACCATCGGAGATCGTGCAACACGGTTGCAATCAAACTTATAATCCTCGCACTCTGCGTTGAATTCCCAACGCCATCTTCCCAGACTACATTTCACGAATAAGCAACACAGTTCTCATTTTCAACAGTTCTCGGCGAATAACGAACAAATACTGTCTTTAGGAACGAAAGTCATACTTGTTTACGAAAATTACGACAAAATCTCCGTTCGCCAACTTGACGACCCCACGAAGATGTCATGAAAAGGCAAAATACCGGTATTAACGCAACCCAGGAGACATCCGTCCAGAACGATTCATTTTTACCATTATAATACCAGTTAGCATAAATGACATTTTAAGATAAGTAGATCGCCCCCACGGCATATTTCTACTACAAGTTCGATAAGCTCCACTACTATAGTAGTATAGCAAAGGTTATTGAGAGCCAAGGCGGGCGATTTGAATTTTGATGAGTCAGCATTATTGACTGGTGCAGACGACAGCAGGGTCAATGGAATCGGACGTCGTCAAGACGTCGCCAAGGTCATGACGTCATAACCTAACCTTACAGTCTTATCCCAACCTCAGAGGCTCCATGGAGGAGCCCATCGGTCCAGTCAGTGATCGGTTTTGGAGGAGAAGGGCTCCCGGGCCGTCACTCAGTCCACCAAAGAATTGCTGTCCTCCTCAACAGTCCTACAATATCTTCAGGCTTGATGACCGTGAGCAGTAGACCGCTGGAGAGAGCAGCAGTTGGACGGCTGTCCGTCTAAAGATGGAGTAGCGAACTGTACCGTGTGTCTTTTTTTATGTGCTAGTGAACCACGAGACCCTGCCACGGTTGGTAGGAGTAGTATAATAGGAGAGTTCGGCCGCCTCCTCCCGCGGGAAATTTGAATTCTGGGGGGAAATTGGAATTTTGGCGGGAAATTTGAATTTTTGCGGGAGATTTGAATTTGTAAACAAACTCACGTGCTTTTTGACAGCTGTCATCGACAACAACGCATCGCTAACATCACTGCTGCCATCTTGACGGGCCTAAACCTCAGTGGTACCAACTTAACCTAACTAGCGCGACGTAAACAAATCCACGTGTTTTTGACAGCCACGTGCTTTTTGACAGACAACAACGCATCGCTAACCTCAGTACTGCCATCTCGACGGGCCTAAACCTCAGTAATACCAACTTAACCTAACCAGCGCGTGGTAAACAAAGCCACGTGCTTTTTGACAGCCACGTGCTTTTTTGACAGCTGTCATCCGCCATCTTTAATCTAGAGAGCACCGTGCTGCCCTCTTTATCGTAGTAGATGTAAATTCGTCACCTGTCATCGGCAGTGCTGCCATCTTGGCGGGCCTAAACCTTAGTGCTACCAACTTAACCTCACTAGCGCGAGATAAACAAATCCACGTGCAGCTGACATTCGCCATCTTTAATCTATAGAGCGCAGTGCTGACCTCTTTAGCTACTTACCTTTGAAATGTGGTACGTCACAGCTGTCATCCGCCATCTTTAATCCAGAGAGAACAGTGCTGCAATCTTTAGTTGAAATGTGGTGGCGGCAAATTCTACGTGCTCTTGTTTGGAAACAAATTCACGTGCTATTTTCTGACAGCTGTCATCCGCCATCTTGCATCACAAACCTCAGTGCTACACTCTTTAGCTAGATACCTTTGAAATGTGGTGGCGGCAAATTCTACATGCTCTTGTTTGGAGACAAACCTATGCGCTTCTTTGACAGCTATCATCCGCCATCTTTAATCCAGAGAGCACCGCGCTGCCCTCTTTAGCTACTTACCTTTGAAATGTGGTGGCGGCAAATTCTACGTGCTCTTGTTTGGAAACAAACCCATGTGCTTTTCTGACAGCTGTCATCCACCATCTTCAATCCAGAGAGAACAGTGCTGCACTCTTTAGTTGAAATGTGGTGGCGGCAAATTCCACGTGCTCTTGTTTGGAAACAAACCCATGTGCTTTTCTGTCATCCACCATCTTTAATCCAGAGAGAACAGTGCTGCACTCTTTGGTAGAAATGTGGTGGTGACAAATTCCACGTGCTCTTGTTTGGAAACAAACCCATGTGCTTTTCTGACAGCTGTCATCCACCATCTTTAATCCAGAGAGAACAGTGCTGCACTCTTTAGTTGAAATGTGGTGGCGGCAAATTCCACGTACTCTTGTTTGGAAACAAACCCATGTGCTTTTCTGACAGCTGTCACCCACCATCTTTAATCCAGAGAGAAAAGTGCCGCACTCTTTAGTTGAAATGTGGTGGCGGCAAATTCCACGTGCTCTTGTTTGGAAACAAATTCTACGCGCTCTTCAGCTGTCATCCACCATCTTTAATCAAGAGAGCACCGTGCTGCCCTCTTTGTGGTGGCGGATAATTTGAAAAATTCTTTTCGACAAGCAGCCATCTTTAATCCAGAGAGAACAGTGCTGCCCTCTTTAGCTACTTACCTTTGAGGCGGTTAATTTGAAAAATTCTTTTCGACAAGCAGCCACCTTTAATCCAGAGAGAACAGTGCTGCCCTCTTTAGCTACTTACCTTTGAGGCGGTTAATTTGAAAAATTCTATTTAACAAGCTGCCATCTTTAATGAAAAGAGCATCGTGGTGCTATCTTGCGGGTAAATTTTACGTCACAGCTGTCATCCACCATCTTGCATTGCTAACCTTAGTGCTGCCCTCTTTAGCTACTTACCTTTGAAAAAAAAATCTATTTGACAAGCTGTCACCCGCCATCTTGCATCGCAAACCTCAGTGCTGCACTCTTTAGTTGAAATGTGGTGGCAGATAATTTGAAAAAATCTTTTTGACAAGCAGCCATCTTTAATCAACAGAGCACCGTGCTGCCATCTTTAGCTACCGTCATCTTACATCGCTTACCTCGCTGCTGCACTCTTTAGTTGAAATGTGGTGGCGGTTAATTCGAACAAGTTTAATCACGCACCAGGGAAAGCTAGAGTAAGCACGTGCTGCAGTGATGACGTCATCGTGCATGTTTAGACTTGTCCGTTTTCTTAAGAGTAAGTCGGTGTAAAGGAATGCAATAAGTATGCATCATAAAAACAAGAGTTTGCATGTGCTGCAGTGATGACGTTATTGTGCATGTTTAAACCCGTTCGTTGACTAAAAGCTTTAGTCTTCGAGAAACAGTGATAGAGAGTGGAGTGCAAACATGACGAAACCATTAATAGTTGATGTGCAAGGCTTTAAAGTAAACGGAAACAAATTTGTGTTTAAAGAGGTGGCTGTGTTAGATTGCAGTGTGTTGTTGGCACCAAAACTTGTTAGTTTAGTATTTAGTCCACCGTTCCCTTACTGTTTGCAAACAGATGAAGATAAAAAGCAGACTCAGTGGATTGAAAACAATTTAGGTTTGAAGTGGGAAGAAAAAGGAATACCTTATCGGTTTCTACCTTTAATGATGAATGCACATTTGTCAAGAGCAGATCTTGTTCTTTTAAAGGGTTGTGAAAAGAAAGAATGGTTGCGTGATTTTCTACCATCATCGTGTGAAGTTATCGACATGCATGAATTGGGGTGCCCATCATTTAAAACTCTTCCGAAAGAGCATAGTAGAGAAACAAGTAAACAGTCTTTACAACATGTATGCATGCTCCTTGATTGGTTGTGTCGCAGTGCATGCCGGGAAGTGAACAACATATGTAAACTGCAGTGTCGAAATAACCTTAGTGTAAAAGAAACATTTGTAGAGTAAAGATATCATGTCATTTCTAACAGATACTAAGTGTAACGCAGTTGAAAAGGCGATCGTAAAGTTTTATGCATGCAAAAAGAAACTAAACACTTTTACTGAAGAAGAGTTAAATGCATTACCAAAGGCATTTTTGGTTAATGTAGCTGCGAATGCTGTAAAGAAGATTTGGGATAAGGTGCCTCGTGAGTGGACTCAAGATCCTGTTTTGTCAGAGCTTCAAACGTGTAGTTTACATCATGAACACGTGAGTTTAGGTAGACGACCTTCTGTGAGACAGTGCCGTACATGTCAACTAATTAAACTGTATCACGGACCTAAAACTAACGAGTTGTCTTCGCTTATAAACACTTATCATGGCTGTGGAGAGAGTAAACAAGGAAAGGGTGAAGAAACGTGCTGGGAGAAAGATGAGGAAGCATGTTGGGCGTGGACTCATCAATAGAGTGATTGATCTTCTTTTCTTCGTGCTTCATCTCCCCTGCGGCCCTAGAACACGTTCGCCTGACACGTAGTTACATGCTGCCTGCATAGAGTATGTCGTGTAGCTGTCAAAATCTGCTTCGTACAGTTATGCTGTGTGTGTGTGTGTGTGTGTGTGTGTGTGTGTGTGTGTGTGTTATTACCTAGTGCTTTAGCTGCTCAGAAGATAGCAGCACTTGTCGTTGTTGGTGCAATAAAACGAAAACTGAGTGACAAAGACAGTAAAATAAACAAAGGATAACAATGTATATATATTCTAAAGTATATATGAATTGTCAAAATATATTACAGGTGTTGTTTAATCCTACAGCATGTCCTAGTGACGTAGAAGAAAGGAAACGTAGAGGATTAAAAGAAAACACACATAAGATTTAAAGTACATCCTCTTTATTAATCCATGAATTAAAGCTGTTATTAAAACCAAGCCATTTAACATACAGTTTATTGCCACGACGTCGAATAACACGTTCAACTAAATACTGATCAGGATATTTTGTTTTCTGCAGTTCTTCGATGTAGAATCCTCCTTCAATAGGCTGTCCTCTGAGATCGCGAAGTAAATACGTAACTGGATTAGTAAGCTTAACACTTCTGATTTGAAAAATTTCAGTGCTCCAGTTAGGTGTGTATCCTTTTGCAAAGATAGACTTGTGTTTGCTGATGCGAACAAAATCAACTTCTTTAAAGCGATGGCGACGTGGATCAGCTGTTTTAATTACAAGATGAATAGCATTTATACGAGGTGTATTCTTTGTAACAAGACGTGGCTTTGTTCCGATAGTGCGATGAGGTGTATCGTTGTAGGTAGATAAAAGTCTAGGTAGCAGATCAACCCAACGATATGAACCTTGCGCTGTAAATTCTCGCCAAATCATTGTTTTGAGTGTACGATTAAAGCGTTCTACAACACTTGCCTTGAGATTACTGAACGTAGAGTAGTGTTGCATGCCAAGTAACTTGAGGTAAGAAGAAAAATCCTTGTTGTAAAACTCTTTACCTTGATCACTTTGAAGAAGCCTTGGGCAGCGTTTCGATTCTTCAACAATATGTTTAAATGCTTCTTTAACTTGAGCTGCTGTTTTAGAACGCACGGGTTGTGCAAAAGCAAACTTCGAGTACACATCGATAACAGTAAGTAGATACTTATACCCTTCATTACTAGAGGCATATGGAATCATTTCTACTAAGTCTGCTTGCCAGAGATCATCTTTTCCTCGTGTAATAACGCGTCTGCGGCAGTAGGTGCGACGTGCTGGTTTATGTAACTCATGTGCGATGTTTACCTTTACAGGTGAGATCTTCTCTTGACGAGCCACTACAAAATAATACCGGCATAACGTAGTTCTCTTTCTATTTCTAGAATTTCTGATCCGTGACCAGTGTGATCAGCCTCTTGCGATGCTCTTAAAAGTTGTAATCGTTCAACGAGTAAGTTTGGGTCATTCCAGTATCTTACATCCACATACGGCAACAAAGGCTTGTAGATAACATCAAGACTACGTGCAGTCGGAAACAGCTTAGAAATAAACTCACGATACTTGTAACTCTTATTCGCATTTACAGCTTCTGTTCTCTTGTAATTACGTCGTGTTGCGTCAGTAGCAAAAAGTATTGCTTTATATTTTTTAAGATCATCTTGTAAAATTATATCCTTGTATTCGTGAGAAAAGAAGTTCTAAGAGTCCTTTCGTAGGTTTATAGGTAACACCTTTTACAATGAGTTTATTGCTATTAATCTTAACATTTGAATTTCCTATCCGGAAACAGTCATCTTCGTAGCGAATACCGTAGGTAGTGTCAGTTTGTCCTGTAAAAAGTTTTTCTATATAAGGTGCAAAGAGAGATCCATAGGTATCTTGAATAAAAGTTCTAAACTGATTGCGATACTCTGGTGTAATCATAACCTCAGACAAAGATGGTAGATTTTGCGTCGATGTAGTAGGTGTTTCAGCAATAACATCTGTAGTTAAAAACTCAACACGCTTAGATGGTGATGTATCATTAAGTTCTTCTTCTTCTTCTTCTTCTTCCTTATCTTCCTCTTCCTCTTCTTGATCTACATCCTGCTTCTTCTCTTCCGTATCTTCTTCATGCTTTTCTTCTTCATGTTTCTCTTTATGATATGATGTTTGCATAGAAGCAAAACTTGAAGTAGACTGCGGTAATGAAGTAGAATTAAAAATTTCTTTGAGTGGTGTACTTAGTTGTGTTTTTAAAAATAAATCCGTGTCTGCTTGAATACGTTTAAGCTCTTTAAATTTCCGCCGAATATTGTTTCGAGCTTGGATGATATGTTTTGTGATCTCCTTGCTAGATGTTAACATGATGATGGTTTTTAATCAAGTAGTTACTGTAATTCTGTGTTAATGCATATAAAATGATCGAAACCCATGCGATATCGTCCATGCTGTACATCACTTTCTTTATCAATAACTAAAAAGCTGTAACGGTGTAATGACCAACATTTAGCACACATACGTTTAAAGTCATCGAATGTCATATCAGTGTTAACATGATCGTTATACACATGTCGCATGTTGCAATAACATTTGCGTTGTCGCGTATCAACTGCTTAGGCACACGAGAATAGGTTTGACACAAATAGATGCAATCAACATATTTATGTCGACCCATACTAAAGAATGCACGAATAACGTTTTGCTGTTCTGTTGCGACATCATCAAAGATCATAAGAGAATTAGGAAGCACATCGTCTGGTGATGGTACTTGCTCATGTGAATTAAATTTAAAATATCTTATTCCATCTTTAACTAGATCGTGCATTACAGTTTGTAGAATAGTATATAGCGGCTGATAGAGTGACTTTGCGAAAAAGTAAATATTCTCGAAGCGTACACCATTTACAGAAGTAATAAGTGTGAGTAAAAGATTTGTTTTACCACATCCCGACGGACCTGATATAATACATCGAACAGTGAAAGGAAACAACGTTCCATGACGTTTTCTTGTAGTTGTACTAGAACTAGGTAAGAGATGTGGTACAATGTCGGTAACAGGTAGCGTGTCTTGTTGCTTTATAATCTTCATGATAACTGAATCATAAAGTACGTAATAGTAATATATATATTAAACGAAACAAGAGGTAACGGTTAGTTTATGATTTGCTCTTGACTAGTAAAGTCGTGTCCAGCATGGTGAAACAACGACATCCAAACGACATGAAGAAGAAGAAGAAGAAGAAGAAGAAGAAGAAGAAGAAGAAGAAAGTAAAAACTGTTGGATGGAAAGATGTTATAAAGGCTGCGCAAAAAGCTATTCGAGGGGAATACAATCCTCGTGTAGCTATTACTAAAGCGTTACGCGCAGCAAGAGCGAGAATTTCTCCAAAGTGCAGAGCAATATTTAGTAAACGTGCACGAATTATTCCTGTACCAAAACGAGGAGGATTTCTTCCTGCGCTGTTTGCTGGCTTAGCAGCTTTAGGGTCATTGCTAGGTGGTGCTAGTGCTGTAGCGAGAACTGTCAAAGCTGTAGAAGAAGCGAAGCAACAGTTGAAAGAGAGTGAACGTCATAACAAGACGATGGAGGCAATTGCGTTACGAGGCAAAGGTGTGAACATGAAGCTAGCGCCATACAAGAAAGGGCTTGGTATCTACATTTCTCCAAAAACGTCTACTGAATGCACTGCCATATCGAGCTCTAACGCATGATGAAGTTTTTACGTTTGCTAAACAACTAGGAATTCATTATTTTCGAGGAGTGTATATGCGCGATCAACTACCAGCGCGCCCACGTGAACGTGAAAGTGCCGTAATTAACTTGGACGACAGTCGTGGACCTGGAACTCATTACGTTGCTTATGTAAAACGTAAATCTAAAGTATGGTATTTTGATAGCTATGGAGATTTACCTCCTCCTTTTGAGCTCATACGTTATTTCGGAAGCAGTGCAGACATTGTTTACAATAAAAACCGTGTGCAAAACTTTAATACACGCATGTGCGGACGATTATGTCTTATGTTCTTATATCAAACCCAGACAGTAGAGAAAGTGCATTAGTGTCTACGTGATGACGAACAGTGAAAGAACGTTTGCTGTACGTGGAGAAGGACCTAAAACAACCGTCTATTTTAATCCACCAATCGAACTTGGTTATCAGCCGCATAGTCTTGGACTAGTATCGTTTGAAAGCTACAATAAAATCTATAATGTGCGTGATGGTGTAAACAAGTTCTATTACGATGAGTATGTGCTAACACTACCTTCAGGTAGTTATACAGTAGACGATATTCACGACTATATTGAAAGTACGTTAATTGATCAGTTTGGGGAAGATAGTTTTAGTAAT
The DNA here is from genome assembly GCF_040414725.1 of Anabrus simplex. Lineage (NCBI taxonomy): Eukaryota > Metazoa > Arthropoda > Insecta > Orthoptera > Tettigoniidae > Anabrus > Anabrus simplex. Next base: position 740,039,635 of record NC_090266.1, on the reverse strand, counting down.
CATAATTACAAGTTCTCTATCACTATAAGCAACATTACACATAAATGTGTTATTGAATCATCATTTAAGATTGACTTCAAATCACAACCTGATTCGATTGGACAACTGCTTGGATTTTCATCGAGGGAGCTCCTACCGAACGTACGTTACGAGTCTGATCAACCTATAAAACTCTTCGATGATTATAATGTGAACATTACTTGTAATATTATTACAGACTTGAATAGTAATCTACAACCTTCGCACGTCCTGCACGACTTTATTGTTACAGAGGAACGTGGATATACTATTTGTGAGAAACCAGCAGTAGTTCTTTATCATCCTGTGTCTGTAAAACACATTAGCAACATTACTCTTAGACTTGTAAATAAACATAATCAGCTTATTCATTTAGATCAGCACGCGTACGTAGCTTACAAACTACATCTTAAACCAGTATGAAAACCATCTATAAAACACGGTGTACATTCCGAAGACATACTACATGTGTGCAAAGACTCATCGAGTTAACAGATAACCATAAGCAGATACTCCAAGATTTAGGATATACACTACTACAACAGAATGGAAGAAATGCTAGACATTACGAATACAGTGGAAAGTCGTGAAGGTGTAGTACGAAGTGAGCTTCATTCCTATCAACCTTTCACGTTTGGATTAAATAACAATGATGAAATTCATTTTATTATTAATCAACAAGATGTTTACACCTTACCACACGAAAGCTACCTCTATATTGAAGGACGACTAGAAAAGTCTGATGGAAGTGGACCAAGCACTTCACAACTAAACAACCATGCTCTAGCTTTTCTCTTTTCTGAAGCGCGATATGAAGTAAATAATGTTGAAATAGATCGAACGAAGAATGTTGGTATTAAAAGTGCAATGAAACTCTACCCTTCTTTCTGTGATGAAGAAAGTAATCTTTTGCGGATGGCTGGATGGTGTCCAAAAGCTACTAACAACTGGATGATTAATGAGGATGGAACGTTTACGGGTATGTTATCACTGAAACATATTTTTGGATTCGCAGAAGACTTTACACGTATTATAATCAACGCAAAACAAGAGCTTATTCTAATCCGTGATCGAAGTGATTACAATTCTCTTAAAGCAGTAGAAACACCAGTAGAATCGAAAATAACACTGCATCGTATACTGTGGAGGATTCCACATGTAACCTTATCTGATCGTGAAAAACTTCGATTGCTCAAGATTGTAGAAAATGATACACCATTACCTATACGTTTTAGAAGTTGGGAGCTGCATGAATATCCTGTGTTACCACCTACAAACAAGCATAGCTGGGCTGTTAAAACATCATGTTTTACTGAGAAGCCCTTGTACATTATTTTTGGATTTCAAACTAATCGTAAATTCAATCACGAAAAAGATAGCTCACTGTTTGATCACTGTAAATTAAGACACGTTAGACTATATCTCAACGGAATTACGTATCCCTACGAAAACATAGACATTAACTTTGAGAAAAATAAGTTTGGGATGCTCTATGACATGTTTTGTAAATTTCAATCATCGTATTATCAGAAAGAAGATCGTCCGCTATTTACACCTCAAGAATTTAAAAATAAAGCACCGATTGTAGTTATAGACTGCTCTTATCATGAAGAATCTATAAAAGAATCTCCAGTTGATATTCGTTTAGAATTTGAAACATCTGAAAACATTCCTGCTAACACAGCAGCCTATTGTCTTATTATTCATATGAGTGATGTTACTTACCATCCGCTAACGAATATTGTTACGAGACTATAAATAAGAATAGATCTTTATCATTTTCATTAGTGTGTGCTTCGACATCGTACGCTATGGAACAAAACTGTAAATGTGCATGCTGTTTGCATGCTCATACGCAACATCTTATTTATCTTACACGAGTGAGTGAGGCTATTAAGATGTTCTATAAACATATATCGTCGATGCCGAAACATCTTATTCAATACTTACCACCAGGATTTTTATATACGTACGCTGCCTCTTACGTACATAATTTTTGGGACATCCTTCCTCTACACAGAAAGATGTCGATCGAAGTAGCTTTATGCAGAACTTGTGAACGACATTACAAGCATCGAGGAAAAAATGGTGATGATGATTGGGATGGACCAAATCCGAGGATTGAACACTGTACACAGTGTATGAATGAACTTTCTCTAGTACCTCATGATGATGATGATTCCGAAAAGGAATAACAACAAGGTAAGAAGTATATGATGATCTCTGTAAAGCATAACATACTTAGTATAATATATTTCTAAATGTTTTGTTTAATTTGAATGTTGCAGGAGGCATTTCAGAAGCATACGTTGTTAAGAAGCACACCAACCTTGTCAGCAGCAAAAACGAACACTGTTGTAGTACATTTGTAAATAAATATTTGATCGCATTCAAAAAATGTTGTACTTATTGCATTGCTTTTCACGGACTTACTCTTAAGAAAAACGATCAGGTCTAAACATGCACAATAACGTTATCACTGCAGCACGTGCTTACTCTAGCTCCCCCGATGCATGATTAAACTTGTTCGAATTTACCGCCACCACATTCCTTTACACCGACTTACTCTTAAGAAAACGGACAAGTCTAAACATGCATGATGACGTCATCACTGCAGCACGTGCTTACTCTAGCTTTCCCTGATGCGTGATTAAACTTGTTCGAATTAACCGCCACCACATTTCAACTAAAGAGTGCAGCAGCGAGGTAAGCGATGTAAGATGACGGTAGCTAAAGATGGCAGCACGGTGCTCTGTTGATTAAAGATGGCTGCTTGTCAAAAAGATTTTTTCAAATTATCTGCCACCACATTTCAACTAAAGAGCGCAGCACTGAGGTTTGCGATGCAAGATGGCGGGTGACAGCTTGTCAAATAGATTTTTTTCAAAGGTAAGTAGCTAAAGAGGGCAGCACTAAGGTTAGCAATGCAAGATGGTGGATGACAGCTGTGACGTAAAATTTACCCGCAAGATAGCACCACGATGCTCTTTTCATTAAAGATGGCAGCTTGTTAAATAGAATTTTTCAAATTAACCGCCTCAAAGGTAAGTAGCTAAAGAGGGCAGCACTGTTCTCTCTGGATTAAAGATGGCTGCTTGTCGAAAATAATTTTTCAAATTAACCGCCTCAAAGGTAAGTAGCTAAAGAGGGCAGCACTGTTCTCTCTGGATTAAAGATGGCTGCTTGTCGAAAAGAATTTTTCAAATTATCCGCCACCAGAAAGAGGGCAGCACGGTGCTCTCTTGATTAAAGATGGTGGATGACAGCTGAAGAGCGCGTAGAATTTGTTTCCAAACAAGAGCACGTGGAATTTGCCGCCACCAAATCTCAACTAAAGAGTGCGGCACTGTTCTCTCTGGATTAAAGATGGTGGGTGACAGCTGTCAGAAAAGCACATGGGTTTGTTTCCAAACAAGAGTACGTGGAATTTGCCGCCACCACATTTCAACTAAAGAGTGCAGCACTGTTCTATCTGGATTAAAGATGGTGGATGACAGCTGTCAGAAAAGCACATGCGTTTGTTTCCAAACAAGAGCACGTGGAATTTGCCACCACCACATTTCAACTAAAGAGTGCAGCACTGTTCTCTCTGGATTAAAGATGGTGGATGCAGAAAAGCACATGGGTTTGTTTCCAAACAAGAGCACGTGGAATTTGCTGCCACCACATTTCAACTAAAGAGTGCAGCACTGTTCTCTCTGGATTAAAGATGGTGGATGACAGCTGTCAGAATAGCACATGGGTTTGTTTCCAAACAAGAGCACGTAGAATTTGCCGCCACCACATTTCAAAGGTAAGTAGCTAAAGAGGGCAGCGCGATGCTCTCTGGATTAAAGATGGCGGATGATAGCTGTCAAAAAAGCGCATAGGTTTGTCTCCAAACAAGAGCATGTAGAATTTGCCGCCACCACATTTCAAAGGTATCTAGCTAAAGAGTGTAGCACTGAGGTTTGTGATGCAAGATGGCGGATGACAGCTGTCAGAAAATAGCACGTGAATTTGTTTCCAAACAAGAGCACGTAGAATTTGCCGCCACCACATTTCAACTAAAGATTGCAGCACTGTTCTCTCTGGATTAAAGATGGCGGATGACAGCTGTGACGTACCACATTTCAAAGGTAAGTAGCTAAAGAGGCCAGCACTGCGCTCTATAGATTAAAGATGGCGGATGTCAGCTGCACGTGGATTTGTTTATCTCGCGCTAGTGAGGTTAAGTTGGTAGCACTAAGGTTTAGGCCCGCCAAGATGGCAGCACTGCCGATGAAAGGTGACGAATTTACATCTACTACGATAAAGAGGGCAGCACGGTGCTCTCTAGATTAAAGATGGCGGATGACAGCTGTCAAAAAAGCACGTGGCTTTGTTTACCACGCGCTGGTTAGGTTAAGTTGGTATTACTGAGGTTTAGGCCCGTCAAGATGGCAGTACTGAGGTTAGCGATGCGTTGTTGTCTGTCAAAGAGCACGTGGCTGTCAAAAACACGTGGATAGTTAGGTTAAGTTGGTACTACTGAGGTTTAGGCCCGTCAAGATGGCAGTACTGAGGTTAGCGATGCGTTGTTGTCTGTCAAAAAGCACGTGGCTGTCAAAAAACACGTGGCTTTGTTTACATCGCGCTAGTTAGGTTAAGTTGGTACCACTGAGGTTTAGGCCCGTCAAAATGGCAGCAGTGAGGTTAGCGATGCGTTGTTGTCGATGACAGCTGTCAAAAAGCACGTGGCTTTGTTTACAAATTCAAATCTCCCGCCAAAATTCAAATTTCCCGCGGTAGGAGGCGGCCGAACTCTCCTATTATACTACTGGTAGGCTTGCGCGTCCCTATGAAGTAGATAGCCGAGCCGTAGGTGCAACCATACCGGATGGGTATTTGCCGAGAGACCAGAGTAACGAATGGCTCATCGAAACGGGGGTAGCAGCCTCTCGGAAATAGCAACGGAGGCAGTTTGGGCCATTGACTGATATGGCTTTGTAATAATATTTAACATGGTTTAGCTATGTTGATATGGCTGAAAGCAATGAAAAAATGCAGCCGTAACCAACTCACAAGGACATGCAGCTCTCTCTGTATGAATGGATAAGGTACCGATGATGGCTTCCTCCCTGGTAAAATATTCCGGAGGTAAAATAGTCTCCCATTCGAATCTCCGGCTGAGGAATACACGGGCGGGGGCAATCATCAGGAAGATTAATACTGACATCCTGAGAGTCGGAGCGTGGAATGTTTGAACCGTTGTGGTAGGTTAAAGAATCTGAAAAGGAAAATGGATAGACTAAATTTAGATGTAGTTGCTATAAGTGAAGTACGTTGGCAGGAAAAACAGGATTTTGGTCAGGGGGCTACAGAATTATCAAGACAAAATTAAACATGGGAAATGCAGGAGTTAGTTTAATAATGAATAAGATAATAGGGCAGCGGATAAGCAGCACAGTGAACGAATTATTGTTGTCAAGATAGACACCAAGCCAATGCCCACCACAATAGTGCAGGTCTATGTGCCTACTAGTTCAGCAGATGAGGCAGAAATCGAAATATATATGAAGAGATAGAACATTTAATAAAATATGTAAAAGAGAAGAGAATCTAATTGTGATAGAAGACTAGAATGCAGTCGTAGGCCAAGGAAGAGAAGGTAATGCAGTAGGAGAATTCGAACTGGGACAAAGGAATGAAAGAGAATGTCGGCTAGTTGAATTCTGCACCGATCATAACTTAATCCTTGCTGATACTTCGTTGCAACACCACAAACTAAGGCTGTGTATGTGAATGAGACCACGAGACAGAGGAAAGTATCAAATAGATTTCATTATAATCAGGCAGAGATTCAAAAACCAGGTGTTGGATTGCAAGGCGTTCCCAAGAGTAGACGTGGACTCCGATCACAACTTGGTGATCATAAAATGCCATTTGAGGTTGAAGAAGATACGATCTAGGTAAATTGAAAGAAGAAATTGTGTTGAATTATTTTACACAAGGACTAAATGATAAGGCACTAAATGCATAATTATCTCTGTTATCATAGTCAGTACGGACAAACATAAGACAAAAATTACTGGAAATTGTATTTTCCACAACTTTTGTTACGTAGTGTTTGTCGATAGAACCGCTAACATGCGAGAACGAAATTTTCATTCGCAGCTGTCTCTGTTATAACGAGTATGGTACAACAAAATATAAGATGAATGATTAGAAATTGTGTTTGCTACAATATTTGTAATGTAGATAGAACTGATATTAACAAAGATGTGGGAGAATGAAATTTCAGACTTGGAGATTACGAGGTGATGCATAGTCAGATTCTCTGTAGGATCACTAGCTCTAGTTTATAGGTTCTACTTTAAAATGAAAGTCCTTTCTATATTCAGGTATGATGATTACCCATCTGAATAACAATATTAATAAAAAACGATGAGAATTTAACTGTTCAAACTGAAATACGAAGTGATTTATAGTCACTTGACTGATCAGCTCGAAGACCTGCAGATTACGAAGTGTTCAGCGAGAAACAAAAATTGAACCGAAGTTCTGTTCACTCTTCGACAGAATGAACAGCGCAGTGGCTTTCAACTTATAAAGTCGGAAGAGACTGAGAGTTTGTGTTCATCTTAATACTCATCTTCATTTACAAGCAACACATCATATCGGAAACCACTACAGAAATACGCAGTATGATTGATGTCAGAAAGGGTATCTAACTGTAAAACTGGGTTAAATCTAGATAGTGTCGACTGCAAATTACTGGGAAAAGGGTAAGAAAGAAAATATTTTACACCTCACAAACTATATTTTTTCTAACAGTCGCCAATGTGTCGGTCGTCATTTTGTCTCGTAGAAGCTAACGTCTCGGTATCTGAAGATGCTCAAATACGCTACTCTCATGTCAATAGATTTACTTGACCCTACTTCTGAGAAATAGAAAAACTTAATAGCAACTAAATAGCAACAATATTTCACTAATGGTTTGTTTTTCAAATATTTATTTCAGCTCTGATATCTTTTAAAAGTTGGTGGAATCTTTCCCTTCTTGGTCTCAACTGAGTAAAATGGTAAGGATAATACACAAACAACTTTTCCACTGTAAATGTCAAGACTGTATTGCCTTGAAACACTAAAAATGGATTATATACGTTGTAGACGTATATTTAAATTTCAGAAAAACTATCAGTTTTTCACCTTTTAGTCTTTGCAGAGTTTCTTTGTCTTTACTGTCATCATCTTCAGTCTGACTAGTGGTAGCTAGTGATGGGCAGTCTGAGACGGGGTCTCGAGATTTCTCGAGACTAGCGCAGGCACTGTTTCTCGCGAGAAATGTCGAGAGATCTCGCGAGCATTGTCTCTGCATCGTGTGGCGAGCAGCGTGTCACAGGCCCACAGGAAGTTGGAGATGAATGTTGTTTGTGCCGAATATGCGAATAGCCAAATACGGGCCTTCTCCAATCCGTAAATACGTGTCAACAAGCGACGAGGGCGTTCATTTCTTTAACTTCTACAGAGGTCTATTTGGACGTAGTATAATATAATTATAAAGTATACGCATTCTGGCATTGTATGCAGCAGTAAGTACACGAATGACTAGGATATGTACAGAAACTGACGGCTACTATAGGTACACCTACCTGGATACTAGAGGCGCGCATTATTCGAACTCGTGACGGGGCAAGATGCGCCTTGCTGCATTTGCAACCACCATTACGTATGAGTGGAACGTGTAATCTAAAATGCCTGAGTTCGCTCCAATTCTTTCGACAGGGTAGTGATGGAACTGATGGGCAATTCTCGTGAGATATATACCGGGTGACTGGCGCACGATGATTGATGGAATATTTTCCTTTCTCAGCTCAACAGATGCGTTTTAAAACGAAGAACAACATGGCTATTTCAGCTCATTTTGTCAAGAAAGTGGAATCCTTCCCTTCTTGGTCTCACACATTCAATTCAAGGAAGAAGTTATCTCATTGGAGACTACAAATAACTCTCTAGCTGTGTTTAAGTTATACCTGCCAGTATATTTGAACCTCACACGAAGTCAGTTATTACTTGTGTGCTCGTCAGGAAAGACATTCTACTGTAAAACTAGGCTATCTCGAACATGTGCCAGGTAGAAATCCCTTACCTAGCTAGGAATCAAATCATCCAACCAACGAGCAAGAAGAGGTTAGCACGCGCTATGCTAGCTGAGGTAGTCGATTTATGAAAGGTTGTCAAAAATCTTGACATGTCAAAGATCTCTGGTGACGCACTCAGCGTCGCCCCTAAAAATCTAAATAAATTCATTGTCAGTTATTGGAACCATCCAGTGGAATTCCGCTATTGGTGCAAAATAAGCACAATCAGAATGTTGAAAATGATACGCAGACCCCCTAGATGACATCACTTCAGAAAGTCTACAAATTAGCAGCTGGGACCTCACGACTTTTTCCTAAATGCTTGGAAAATTAAGTCTAGTTTTACAACTATCCTAACGCAAACACTAGGAAGGTGTGTACTGTATCCGTAGCGTGAATTAAACACAGTTTTACGACTGAACGTTAGCCTTATATTATTCTCTATAATAAATAGCACGCAGACATGAATGATTCATACTGTATGCAGAGAGAGCCGTGACGACACAGTTCACATCGCGACCCCACTGTTAGAGCCCTGCGCGGATATACAAGATATTATCCGCATCCGCACTTCCTTCATCCGCATCCGCAAATGGTTACCCACATTCACGATGTCCGCGGATATTGTAAATATTTAATACACTCAAGGTACTGAAATTGTTAATTCTGTTAACATAATACAATAGGCCTGATACGTAGCACCAGACCCCTACAGTTCTTCCGACGTATTGACCTTCCTTCCTTCCATTAATTGTGAGCAGGAGACAGTTAGACTTAGGTCACATTTACGGCTTTATGGTCTCAAGGATCTTTATATATCATTATTTTCCCGTACCACTGTCAGAGGTCGCCCAAACACAAGCAAAAATAAGAGTACACCTGAATGAAAATCAGTAAACTTCATTATTGAGAAATTATCAGCAAAATTATCCGCACTCTCATACAGTGTGCATCCGCCAAGACACTAACTTCGCATCCGTGCAGGGCTCTACCCATAGTCTAGGAAAAGCAGCAGAAGCAGCAGCTAGGGGCATGTCTTTCCTTTACTGAGCAATGTTATTATTTTACATACCGTAATTTCTATCGTATGATGTAGGCGAACAGTTAAATTATTTGCATATGTGTGTTACACTGCTAGGTTCTACATAGGGTTGGCATCAGGAAGGGCATCCGACTATAAAATAGCGATACAACTACATGCGTCACACAGTTCACACCAGCGACCCCAGAGTGTAGAAGAAGCAGAAGCAGAAGCAGAAGCAGAAGAAGAAGCTACGCCACGCTAACCTGTCGAAGATTTCCAGTGACGCAAGGAAGTGATAGGGGAAGCCTTTACCTTCTATTCCTCCAAGGTTTCGCATGACCTGTAAGAAAATGGCTCAGCTTTACTGCCAAAACTCACTCGTGTCCTAACAGCCAACAAAACAGAACGGGAGGTGTACGATGTGACCTGCACTAGAAGTTCAAAACAAGTTGTCGTGGAACTTAACAGGGCAAGAATTTTTTTAAGAACCGTTAGAAGTCTCGTAGAACTTTACAAGGTAAGACATAGTTCACTGCGTAGGACCGTCCAGCAGCGCGACACAACACTGTTCAGGCGGGAGCAATCAAATGCCTTTTACGGTGAATTTATCCTAGCACGAAAATGATAGGGTCCGATCAATTTCTATTTCCAAACATGTACTAGCTGAGGTTGCCTTGGTGCCACATATGAAATATTAGAAAAACCGGGTGAGTTGGCCGTGAGGTTAGGGGTGCTGTATGCATACGGTAGATAGTGGGTTCGAATCCCACTGTTGGCAGCCCTGAATATGGTTTTCCGTGGTTTCCCATTTTCATGCCAGGCGAATGCTGGGGCTGTACCTTAATTAATGCCACAGCCGCTTCCTTCCAGCTCCTAGGCCTTTCCTATCCCATCGTCGCCATAAGACCTATCTGTGTCGGTGCGACGTAAAGCCACTAGCAGACAGAGAAATATTAAAAAAGAGCTTCAAATGGTGTAACTAAAGCAGCGAAATGGAGGGCCCCTTGGCAGCAGCACCGTTTAGGGATCCGAGGTTTGAAACTCATGCTGACCGTGACTACCCTGCTACTTTCCTTCTTCGGATTCCAATCTCAGGCAAACGATTACACAATACCTTACTTCAAATCACAGGACTATAGTTCATTCCATGTTAAGAAAACAGTATTGCTCTTATGACAACAGGGTTGCCATATCAAACGGCTCTGCTCAACACCATCACGGGTAAACGGCGGCACATAAATTGGTGAAATTCAGTATTTAAATTCAAGACAAAAAACCTGAAGAAACTCAGCTACAGGGTTTACAGGGGCTATTGTTGGTTTGTACAGAATCAGAGGTAAACTACAGCACATAAAAAAAAACTCGGTATTGAAGTGTAAGGCAAATTGGGGGAGAAAATAGACAAATAATTTTTATGTGCTCGAGGGGTGAGGGATGCATTTAATTGCATTTAATAAATTTATCCAGGCAATAAAGGCTAGAAAACAGACGCAACAAATAAATGCTGTAGAGGACTTCACTACAGAAGTGAGCTGACGGCGGTTCACAGAGTGAGGGAGGCTTCTACCAGAGCAACACAGAAAAAGGAAAATGAAGGAATGCAACAAAGCGATAGCTGTTCCTGACATTGTGCTTTCTCCCTACAAATGTATTTATGAAAAAGGAAATGTTATGTAGGTATTTTAATAACTCACAGACAAAAATGTCTCATCCTTTTTATCTACCTTTCATAATACATTACAAAATACAGTATCATATGCCTTAATCACGAGAAATTATGGGTGACTCAGAGGGGGTGTGTTCACTCCTTGTAGGTCCATAAGAGCAGTACGGTTTTCTTAACGTGGAATGAGCATTAGTCCCAATTCTATCCCCAAACAAGTAATTACACTGAAGACAGCACCATAAGACAGGTTAACAAACAGACTTGGCACGCAAGGAGCCTATGATATGCTGACTCAAATGCCTTAATCCCCTAAATGAAACGACAAATACAACAAAACCGGTGAACGCCATCCCATTCCAGTCTTCATAATCTAATTTCAACAGACGACATACTGTACATTCGGGTTTTCCACCGGATTCCTCCCTTATTTTGCCTTTTAAGAACTCTGTGCATAACTATAGATGTTTAAACGCACTCTACGCACCTCAAAACAATAATACCACCACAGTCCACCAACTGGTTTTCGTCACCTAGCACAACAGACGTTAGCTACTACCAATGAATAAGCCTGTCGCTATTGCTAGCCGCTTTGTCAAGGGAACAAATCGTCGAGGGTGATAACAGCCTTGAAGTAAACGAGTCATAAAAGCTGGAATCGCCTCTATCGTTATGGGATAAGATGAGTTATGAAATTCCACCAAAATGATCTATAGCTTCGTACATTATATTGTCAACGACAAACGAAGCTAATACCTGTCAGTGTCCTCCAAGAGGACTGTCACTCACATAGAAAGGACGTGGCAGTGTGTGCCAGTGGCTGCCATGGACGAAAAAGGGTCATCTACAATTTACCTATCAATGGGCAATGAGGCAGCTCCGCTGCACCAACGCGTTAATTTGTCATTTCATTCAGGACCACACCGACAGCCGTGCCCAACTGACATTTAATCTAGCGAATTATTGATGTTAGCAATCGAATGCAAGCAGGCGCTAATAGTATCCTGTTATGACATTAATAAAATAGTCCATCACCAGCGTGATCAGACAGCACGTGGTGGGTCGAATTGGAAAATAAATTTCCATGGCTTTGCTTGCAACTGAAGGGTGTGAGAAGGTCTGGCTAACATTTAAATGTCTCACCGTAACATTTCAGATTTTAAAAATAAGTTATATTTGCATATGATGCTTTGTAAACGATGCCTGAAATACAGAAAAACAGATCCACTGGCCGCAACTGTGTAATAGTATATGGAATGGGATGTAGCATGGTTACCAGTACCTAACCTTTGGAGTCCCAATGTAGTGATGAAATAGGCTGGGAATGATGCTCTTCGTCTTCAGAGAATCAATTAATTAAGTGATTCTCCCATATTAACGAATGGTCTATCTAATCATAATAGAAACTATACATTTATCTACCTTAATCATCGAAACCATTGCAGGCGGAACTTAGAAATATTTAGATCTGTATTTTACATCTACTGAAAGTTTTCGGAACCTTTATGGTTTGGCTATAATTTACCATTTATTTTTACTTAGAGCATTTTTGAGGGGATATACACACACAGAATGTAAGAAAATTATCGTCTAATATAATCACAGGTTTAGTTACGGGGAATAACGGCAATTATATTGAGGATAGGAATCAACTTCCTAACTCGCAATTTTCATCCAACGTCTGCAACCTAAGTATCCCTTGAACTACCTCAAAAGTAGCTCCCACGACGTCTTCAATCAGTAACGCTGCGAAACTGACTATTCCGGTGGCTAGGGAACATGAAAGGTCATGAACCTTCAAGAAAACGGACGTCAAATTTTCGCACGAATACAACACATCGGCACTGCCGGGACAAAACCTCCTACGTGAAATATTTTAGCTTAGAACTTTGGCCGGTAAGGTTCTGTCATCTAAGGTGCAATGAAAAAACCTACAACCTGTTTTCCAGTCACTGACCGGGTCAGGAATGGAATGAATGAAGCGGATATAGGCTGTTAGTACGATGGGGTCGCCACTCCCAAAGTGATTATATTAATGACTGATAGATGCTATGAAATGAGAATGGAGAGTGTTGCCGGAATGAAAGATGACAGGGAAAACCGGAGTACTCGGAGAAAAACCTGTCCCGCCTCCGCTTTGTCCAGCACAAATCTCACATGGAGTCACCGGGATTTGAACCACGGTATCCAGCGGTGAGAGGCCGACGCGCTGCCGTCTGAGCCACGGAGACCTATGGTGCAATATTGTGTGAATGTTGTCAAGGCATTCTCGCTCTTCATAATGTATGTGCTGCGGGTCAGTATATCTCCAAAAATATTAACATATAGGAGGTTTTGTCCCGGCAACGACGACATGCTTCATTCCCATAGTTGTTTGAAAATACAAATTTGGAAGAAAGACCAAGGAGAACGGCCATGAGGACTCCCATCTGATAAATTATGGTTGCAAAACTGTATTACCTTGAACACTGCGAGTTAAAATGGTTGGTTTCTATCCTCATTTTAATGATCTTCAATCCCTACGTCACAGCCTATGACTACTAGTGGATGGCATTTATCGTACACCTTGTATATACATACGCTTAACTGACTTTCCGTCAGTACATTTCGCATGTTTTTGTTAAGGGGGACCGACACCTTTGACAACCAAAAATGCTATTTTTCAATTTAATTTATTCATTTAAAACTGAACTTTTCTCTTTATAACAGTGCAAAATTTTTGTTAATATCTCCAATACTATCGAAGTTACGACCAAAAACGTGTAGCCCTGTCACCAAAGCAAGCCTTTTATTGGTAAGTTTGTTGCTCGTTTCCGGTAACTTTGTTTTTCAGAACTCCGAGAGTTTTTAAGATATTAAGATGAAAGTGTGCATGCATGTATATTTCATACAGAATAAGAAGAAGATATACTCGAATTATTGAGCTAGCCTCATTGGTTAAGTTTAAAACAATACTTCCAAATGAAAAATAAGGAAAAAATTGACGACTTGAAAATAAGTTCACGAAAAAAGGACTTGATGGACTTCACTGATTCCAGTATATGTTGCAGCTATAGCATTACTAATCATAATAAAAAAGAAGCACAGAAAAAATTCATGTGTTTGGAAATTATTAGGGAAACGGTAAAATAGTGGCCGTGATACACCACCATTTTGAATAATTAATTATATATATTGGCATAGGATTTTATGATTTCTAAATATGTAGGCATATTATTAAGGAATAATGTGTTTGTTATACTAAGTTTCCTTTTGAGTATTCATTTCCATTACTTCGGAAAAAAGTTTGATACACCTCATTTTTCTATGTTCAAAGGTGTAGGTCGTCCTTAATACCACCACACAAACACACACAGTGAATACACCCCTTCAGATAGGGTTGGCATGAGGAAGGGCATCCGGCCGTAAAACTGGCACAATCTACACCAATTGCCGACCCGAAGAAATTGGGGAAAAGACCGGAAAGAAGATGATGAAGACTTCGGTTCTTTAAATCTCTGACTAGGTGCATCTTAATAATAAATTCCACTGCAGTTTCAATCCTGTCCGTTTGCTTGTTTGTACAAGTATCACACTGAATCTACACGGGTATAGGTATTTCAGTAGAAGATGAACAGGAAAGAAGAGAAGGCTGCAAATTACTGCAGTATTTATTAAACAAGTTGTGCACAACGAAAATACTGGTTCGACCAGCTGCAAGAAACCACTAAAAACACCAATAAATTGCTGTTTTAATGGCTTGCGGGCGAGTCAGATGAAAGTCATTTTTAATATTTATTTTATTGAGCTAACGTGGTACATAACTGTATCACTTTTACGTAGTCTTCGTTACGTTCAATGCAATTCCACCAGTGCTCACAATGTGCATTTAATTCTCTAGAAGAAAGAAAACCTTTGGTTGCCTATAGAGCCACTCGTGCACCGCCCGCGTCCTTCATTTTCATCCAATCGGAACGTCTTTCCGCTCAGTGTCTCCATGAGTGGCCCAAACATGTGGTAATTACTAGGTGCGAGCTCTGATGAATATCTTACACATCATGGATGGTCGCAACAGTTGCATGGGCAGTATGGGGCCGAGCATTGCTATGTTGCTCCTGTGGTAAATATGCCACCATACTGATTCGACATTCATAAATGAATTTCAATAGGTTTCATACCTTCACTACTAAAAAACCGAATAACAGACCGCTATCCTTCTTTCGCGCATGTCTGAATTGGGACACCCTTGCTACACCGTTACTCTGATGGTGTTTGCTTGTCTGCACAGTGCTGCCACCTATAGCATACCCTTAAAGCCTTTGTAACAATGTAACAATACTACCAACGGACAGTATTGTGGCATGATATTTCAATTTTGTTACATAATTTTTACAGTGTTATTTTGAATCGATCTAGTAGGTAACTAAAATAACCATTATGTCACATTTAAGTGTTATTTCTCTGAAGATGTTGTACCATGGTTTCCCATTTTTACACGAGGCAAATCCTGCGACTGAACCCTAATTAAGGCCACGTGGGCTAGCTTTCCAATCCTAGCCCTTTCCCATCCTTTCGTCCTCGAAATCCTTCGATGTGTTAGTGTGACGCTAAACAACAAGCAAAATAAGTGGTATTTTATTAGTAGGAATAAGTAATGTGCCAACCTAAAATTCAACACTAATAATTTCTCATTAAAACGCGATTGTGGCTCCTGCTACATTTTAGAGGAGAGAGCAGATGTGATATCTAGTACAGAACAGACTGGAATATCCCTGTTTGGCAATCCCGTGTGACCACAGGCTAGGTGAGATCACTACGTATTATTACCCTTTTAGCTGATATATGCGAAGCTTCTCAACGTCTAAGGTAACAAGAAAATCAAAATGCACATGTATGAATGAGGCAAAATCACCGGATCACTCAAAAGTAATGTTGTGTACTTTCCATAAATCCAAGTTTTTAAATAGTTTATTTCCTAATTTCGAAATCACGCATTGTCGAGATGCTTGATCTTCAGCCCAGGGACTGTCTCATAACTGCGCTGATATGAGAAACTACAGTTATTTAGACTTCCGAATAAGATTTATCCCTCGGAACATTTAATAAGGAACTCTTCCAAGATTATTCCGGAGTTAATGTGGTAAAATCCAGGGTAGGGGGAAAGCAGCCAGGATAGCTACAGTAACCGTTGGGATTCGAGCTACAATCGTGGATTTTACATCACGTCTATCTCTGTCTTACGTTGATCTCTTAACTGTCAAAATGTTAATAGTTCCGTAACCTGCCTTGTGTTGTGTTAGACTTACCATAAGAAGGCAATACTTTCGAAAGAAAAAGGAAGAAAAGAAACTAAATTATATTAAATTTAACTGAAGATGATTACGTACTTCTTACAATAGCTGCAATAAAATTAGTTCCTCATCACTACTTGAACCACTTTCACTATATTCATCTATAAACGGCCCATTCCCTTCGCTTCGAACAGTGCACAGCTGAACACATGTCACCTTCCGAAAGCAAAGTGTACTGGTAGCCTCGCAACGTGGTCACAAATAAGAATAAGGTAGCCTTGATTTGGACAGAATGCGCAATTGTTGGGTAATCTGATTACAGGAAAGTCAATAATCACGCCGACAAGGTCTGCTTTTTTTTATTTTTAATAGTCCGTCATACCCAGGAAATAATGAATGTAATATACGTGTAAACGCTAACTGGTCCCATGAGATGAAAACCAGGATACCCAGAGTACTAGTTGGTCCCGGATTAAAAAGGTTTAATTAATAGTTGGGTTCCGAACGATAGAGGTACACAATGTAGAAGTAGAATGGGTACGTACATTTTTATCCCATCTCTCGTTTTATTCTATCTACGCCATCATGATGGTACTGTCTGCTCTAGTACAGATTCTATCCTATTTATACCATCACGTTGGTATTATCTTCCCCAATTGTATCGATTCTGACTTGTGAAAATGGCTAACGAAGTCTCAAAGCCAGGGCCGATAAATTTCTCCCAATAACAAACTGACAGTTCAGCTTTTGACAACGCTTTGCTAGTGTATTCATTTTCAATAATATGTGACTTAAAGCAATACCAACTATAGATGGCATTCAACGTTTTTAACTATGCCTTAGGGAAGTGCTCTCGGTTCATCCGAAAGGACGTGGGTTCGATTCCCGTTTAGGAACTTGACAAATTTAGGAAACGAAATTTCCACATCCGGAGGTGCACATGGTCCTGAGGTTCACTCAGCCTATACCAAAATGAGTACCAGGTTAATTCCTGAGGACAAAGGCGGTCGGAAGAACTCTACCCCAGCAACAGCTGAAGTTATGGATAGTGGAAGTGTAGAAGCCTGTATCTTCCGCCCCTCCAAGGACCTTCATGGCCTGTACGGAGATGACTGTTTTTTTAAGGAAAAGAAAATCCAATGCGCAACAGCCCCGAAGGGCCATGGCCTACCAAGCGACCGCTGCTCAGCTCGAATACATGCAGATTACGAGGTGTCGTGTGGTCAACACGATGAATCCTCTCGCCATTATTCTAGGTTTTCTAGACCGGGGCCGCCATCTCACCGTCAGAAAGCTCCTCAGATGTAATCACGTAGGCTGAGTGGACCTCAAGTCAGCCCTCAGACCCAGGTAAAAATCTCTTACCTGGACGGGAATCGAACCCGAGGCTTCCAGGTAAGAAGCAGGCACGTTACCCCTACACCGCGGGGCCGGCTATTTTTAAGGGAAAGCGTAGGCAAATTTCATGGGAAATTTTTTGCAACTTTTTACACGCAAGGAAGTAAACAAATGATTCAGTTACATGTTTGTGTACAAGAGCGATTTTGCCGACTCGAGTCAAGAAAATACCTGCCCAAAACCTGCGTAAAATATCGATCATTCTCATGTGATTTCAATATATGGTATAGATTATAGAACACACAATATATTATTATTATTATTATGTAGTATATACCGGACTTATCTAGTGCTGTTTACTTCTCGGCTCGGAACCTAACTAGCAAGCAATTCTTTTTTTTTTTTTTTTTTTTTTGCTAGCTGCTTTACGTCGCACCGACACAGATAGGTCTTATGGCGACGATGGGACAGGAAAGGGCTAGGAGTGGGAAGGAAGCGGCCGTGGCCTTAATTAAGGTACAGCCCCAGCATTTGCCTGGTGTGAAAATGGGAAACCACGGAAAACCATCTTCAGGGCTGCCGACAGTGGGGTTCGAACCTACTATCTCCAGAATACTGGATACTGGCCGCGCTTAAGCGACTGCAGCTATCGAGCTCGGTGCAAGCAATTCTAACCGTGAGACCCAGCTAGTAAACATGGTTTGGGTTACATAACATCTATCAGGGATAACTAGGGCGCGGATTTTGCCCATTTGCCTGTTTTATTCCTTTCATCTGAAGGGTAGGCTTTTAGGTTACAAACTCGTTTCATGCTAGGACAAGTCTAAAACTGCAGTTTTATAGTGCCTATAAAAGCCTATTTGATATGTTTGTGGCTATTTTGGTCCTTGACGTGTAAAATGCTCTTTTTAGATAATTTGTCCTCTTTTCGCGGTTTTAACGTAAACGTTTCGAGAGCTTGGCTCTTCCTACAAACTGCTATGGAATTTGAGATCTTTCAGCAGGAAAGGATGAACTAACTTAGCAACGTGATAACTGTAAGATAAGGCTGTTGTGCACCGAACGTAGACAGTTATTATGGAATCCCCGTAGGAGAGGAACAAATGAGAATGGAAGTGAATCACTAATCTAGGTATATTTAAAAGGGCTGTTTAAGCACAACTCAGATCACTCTATATATATATTTGTACTTATCTGCACGTCCGCTGCAGGAAACATGAGGTGAAAATGCCAAAGGAGAAAAGTTGTAGAAGTGTGTTAATGAAGCAACGGATTGCCACTGATTCATGGAAGAATAATTTTCTGCCAGGATTGTGTGAAAGAAGTAAGTTAAACACTTTGATTTGGTATTCTTTTATTATTTTTGGCATTCTATTGTACTTGTAAATCTACTGTCATTTCTTGATGGATACAGTTTTTTATGCATCCATCTCTTGGCACAGGCCAGAGCAAAACGTAGTTTCCACCGAAGTTCAAGTCTCATCCATGGCTGTGACAATAATGGAAGCTGCTGGGGTATGGGGAGTGCTGAGTAATGACTTTTTTAAAATTAAAGTGTTGCTCTTAGGGTCAGTCGGCAGCACGTCGGCCTCTCACCGCTGGATACCGTGGTTCAAATCCCGATTAGGCCATGTGAGATTTGTCCTGGACAAAGCGGAGGCGGGACAGGTTTTTCTCCGTGTACTCCGGTTTTCCCTGTCATCTTTCATTCCAGCAACTCTCTCCATTCTCATTTCATTGCATCTATCAGTCATTAATAAATCACCTTGGGAGTGGCGACCCCATCGTACTAATAGCCTATATCTGTTTCATTCATTACATCCCTGACCCGGTCATTGACTGGAAAACAGGTTGTAGGTTTTTCTTAGGGTCACTCGTGCAGCAATCGCACTTCCTGGCGCAGCGAGGAAAGCAATGGCAAACTACCTTCTCATCTTGCGTAGTATGCTTCATTTTGGTATTGCCATAGGTTTTTGCAGTTTCACTATAACGGCATAACCTTTAGTGGTGCTATTTGAGGATCCAACCAGCCTCTGGGCTGATTACCTAACACACAGACAAATGTGTCGAAATCGACGGTTACATTACCACCGTTGTTTGGGGAGATAACTCAATTAAGTGAATAATTACGATGACGCCATTTAGAACAAATGTGAAAAAAATATATCACTAGGAATAACACAAACAGACGTGCATGCATCAGAAAATTATTTACTGCCATCCTACGAAAATGTATTAAATCATACTGTAGCTTAGGAAAGCCGGTCCCGTGGTGTAGGGGTAGCGTGCCTGCCTCTTACCCGGAGGCTCCGGGTTCGATTCCCGACTAGATCAGGGATTTTCCCCTGGATCTGAGGGCTGATTCGAGGTCCACTCAGCCGACGTGATTAGAACTGAGGAGCTATCTGACGGTGAGATAGCGGTCCCGGCCTAGAAAGCCAAGAATAACGGCCGAGAGGATTCGTCGTTCTGACCACACGACACTTCGTAACCTACAGAACTTCGGGCTGAGCAGCGGTCGCTTGGTAGGCTAAGGCCCTTCAGGGCTGTAGTGCCATGGGGTTAGTTTGGTTAGTTAGTAGCTTAGGAAAACAGACTAGTTTTTTTAGAATATTGAACATTACCGATTTTTCTGTTACTTCAGTCACAATATTAGTTGTGTGGAGGGTGTCTTAGATTTATACTGGGAATTGAATAGAAGTGTTATGATACTCTATTTTGTTTTATTTAGTACGCGTTTCGTTAATTTTTCATACTTTCTGTGTAATTTATTGAATTGTTAGTTCCTTTTAAGGTACCCATTTGTTAAATTTTTGCGCCTCTTTGCCTGCCTATTTTAGAAATGTTTTGTGCCTATAAATCTGCGCGGTAATGATAGCATATATGGAGACGAACATATACATCACACAGAGTTACGGTTTTTTTGAAATGAAATTTCGCAGGAATGCAATTCTTACAGCATGCGATTGCAGAGTCCGTGTTAGAAGAGGGTCGCTGATATCTGATCTAGTAGCAGACTTAAAAAAACGGGTTAATGCCGTATTGTAATATGACGTCAATAGACACATGGGGATCACATTGCGGGAGTGTTCCTTCCACAGGATATCCGTCTCTCTTTCTTGTTTAACATTTCCATGTAATTCCTAGCTCTTCATTAAGAAGGAATGAAGTATAAATACACCATCGTTCTCTCTTCGTTTTGTTTACTGGCAAAGCAGGCTACAAAGGGCTCATCTCTTTAGAAGGGAAGTCACAAGAGTAGCACTGTGTCATCTTCTCTCGGTTCACATGTCCCATCTCCCTCACGAGGCTTCATTATCCACAGGACAAACAAGACGCTCGGATCGTATAAATAGCGTAAGATCACGCACCAAGTTACGTGTAATAAAATAACCCATTTTCTTAAAAGGGTGTTCCATGCAGCTTAAAACTTGTTGTTTCATGTGAGACGTCACACTACGCACTACTGCAATGAACTATCATGTTCTAAGACGGCATAGCTCACTGACATCTAGAGATATATGCTGGGTTTTTCAGCCTGTATGTAAACTAGTAGTAGCTACAGCGAGTACACGCCACACACATTTTTAGAATGGAAGTGAAATGACACTACAGAGTTTAGGAAAACTATTATGAAGATAGCCTGAGAATGGTTTTGTGAAATCTCACTATTTCTTTTCCGGTCTCGCCCTGTCTTCCCCAAATTAGTGTCAACGATTATTATGAAGATAGCCTGATCGTAAAATTTGAATATTATCGGATCTATAACTCAGGCCATTTCGGATGCGTTGACCTCTGGGCCATTCCACAGAAAACACCTTGGGCAAAGGAGTTGGACAGCCTCTCACGGTAACTCAATTGTCAGAGCACTTGGGCGTCTAAGACGTCCCCGGTTCCCTTGCAGAGGTCATCCAGTTTCATTTGAGCTCTGCCCTAACACATGTATGGCATGTAATTAATAGACACATGAAATAGTAGCTGAAGTTAGTATGGTTGTGAAAATTCTACGACCATTGTTACGGACTCGAACGTTGACACAAATAGCTACATAGACACATGAAGTTTCAACCCCTCGTGAAGATGTCAGATGTGAAAGGAAAGGTGAAGACTGAAGCTCACCACAAGAAGCTAGAAAGTGTCATCTTGTGCAAAGCAGCGCGGTCTTCACTTAGAGCAGAGTCGTCATACAAAGAAAGAAATGAAACTACAACTTCACGGATCAACGGACAAAACGCTGTTCTTTAATAAGACCACAGCCATTCGCCGAAGACCGTAACCTACCATGAATCATTTTTTTGTAGCTGGCATTTTACGAGACACCAGCATGATGTTGAAATATAAAATTTATTACACACTAAAATAACTTCAGAGTGCTATAACATGCATTTTAGGATAGGCTTAGATTGAGATAAAGTTATGCACTGGAGGTTGAGTTACAGCTCAGCTACAGTATCTTTGATGTGGTCATCACACTTTACTATTAACTAGCGCCCTAAACCGCAAGCACCAGAACAGCATGTCTCATACCACAATGCTGGGAAAGTTACATTGGATTCCTGATCTGAATGTCGATGGCGAATGGAGGGACTGAAGCTCCATACTTCTTTTCGGAATGAGAGTGATGCTGTAAGCATCATCTCTCAAGCTTTCAGTCTGGCACCCGGAAGCGCCACCTTAGGGCAAGAAATAAGAGATCATCGTATAATCGAAATTCAGGGTCTTTACTGGCAGCAGAGACTGTTCGGTACTGAATTGGGTACACGCAATGCATTGCAAGAGAATACAAAAGCCAGAACTCATAAGAATTAGGGCACGCAAGGAGACGTCCTTGAAAAACATTAATATTGAAAGTATGCATTAATATGTTCTAGGGTCCGGCTCCTTAGCTGGTCAGCGTAGTGGCCTTCGGTTCGGAAGGATCTGGGTTCGATCATGGTTAATTTCTCTAGCTCGGAGACTGGGTATTTTGTTCGTCTTAATACGCACCCTTATTTACATCCAACACACTACATTACTAATCACCACAGAAACAGACAATGGTGAGTATATCCCTACACATAGTGTTACCGCCAGGAAAAGCATCCGGCAGTAAAACTAGGTCAAATACACACCAAGTGCCGATCCCCGTAAATTGGGGGAGGAGGAAGAGAAGAAGAAGAATAATAAGAATTTCCCATGTATGCTTTTCTTGAGCATTTTAATTCGCTTCAAAGTTTTGCTTAACCATGACCATTCCTTTACCGCTTTTCCCACACCTTGTGGAGTGGCGGGTGTCGCACATGTGGATTTGGCCCTGTTTTACGGTCGGATACCCTATGTACAGGGATGCAATCACTATTGCGTGTTCCCGTGGTGATTGGTAGTGTGGTACTTTGTCTGAATGTGAAGAGGATAGTGTTGGAACAAACAAAAACAACCTGCACCCAGCCAGAAGAATTCATCACACGCGATTATAAACTCCGACCCAGCCGGGAATCGAACCCGGGCCACCGAGGACGGCAGCTAATAGTGCTAAGCGATACGCTACGGCGGCGGACATGGTAGTAACTGAAGATATGAGATGAAAAACCAATTAAGTGCACTTTTGACCAAAGCTGAGACATCTATCCAGATGAGTGCATTCTTCGTATCCTCTGTAATACACGGAATTCAAGAATCTTTCAAGTACAGTATTATGATTTTAAGGTAGCGGTCTTTAAGCATTGTGTTAGTCAAGGATTCTTCCCTTTTTCTTATAATTTTCTTTACGTCGCACCGACATAGGTCTTATGGCAACGATGGGTTAGGAAAGGGCTAGAAGTGGGAAGGAAACGACCGTGGCCTTAATTAAGGTACATTCCCAGCATTTGCCTGGTGTGAAAATGGGGAAACCACTGTAAACCATCTCCAGGGCTGCCGACAGCGGGGTTAGAACCCACTATCTCCCGAATATAAACTTTCAGCTACGCGCCCCTAACCGCACGGCCAACTCTCAGTTCTATCAAGTCTCTAAGAAACTGAAAGGAGAGGATGCAGCGGGGAATGAGTTGAAAAAGAAAATGCTGCAACAAATATGAATACTGTTCGACGTGAAACAGGATATGCTGAAGAACTACAAAATCCTTCAGCACAAAAATATTGATTACAAAGACGATTTTGTAGTAGCTTGTACTACATGTTTTTTTGTTTCTTCTTTTTTGCTAGTTGCTTTACGTCGCGCCGACACAGATAGGTCTTATGGCGACGATGGGACAGGGAAGGGCAGGGAGTGGGAAGGAAGCGGCCGTGGCCTTAATTAAAGGTACAGCCCCAGCATTTGCCTGGTGTGAAAATGGGAAACCACGGGAAACCATTTTCAGGGCTGCCGACAGTGGGGTTCGAACCTACTATCTCCCGAATACTGGATACTGGCCGCACTTAAGCGACTGCAGCTATCGAACTCGGCTACTACATGTTCTGAGCTATACAAAGTCACATTCAAAATATGCAAGAAGAAACCAAACTAATCTTCCTTGGCTTTATACAGATAAACCGAAAAGGAAACCTGTTAAAGCAAGCTGCTGACATCAAGAAATATCTGCAATCCATACCTCCAAACCATTCGTCTAGGTATCTATTTTTATCGTCTACATCAGGTGAATAACATAGGGAAGCTAGTGCGTGTTATACTAAAGGTTTGGAATTTGAGTAGTGAAGCAAGTTTTTTCTAAATCACACTGAGCAAATAATACATTTTACTGTTATTAGTATTATTGTTTTACAGATTTAGTCCAAATCTGAAGAACAAAATATCACTATTTTTTATATTTTTAAACAGAAGCAATTCCTTTGAAAAGTATTTCATTGGTTGAGATCAATAACCATCCATTTTCTGCAATTCGTAAATAAATTTTTGGGCACTAACGTACGCGTCACGACTTTTAAAAATGGCATGTTATTTTTCTCCTAATTTAACCAAAAACATTCATAGGAAAATAATAATTAGATGGCCGGAAATCACGTTTTATGCGTTTTTCTCAAAGCCTGAACAAATGAACTTCAATGCCTTTTGATTTCATGGCTTCAATTTGTGATGATTTTTAACTCTGAACTGAGACTTCATAGTTCGTAGCCAACACCAACTGCAGCAATAAGCACGTGTACAGCACTCTGGAGTTAAAAAATCAAACCGAGTTTGAAATAGCAAATGGTGGAACATTCACAATAAGTTGTACTGTACTCTTGAGAAAGAGCACCTAGGACGATGCACTTTCCACAGAGGAAGTTCCTCAACTGCACTCAAGTGTCGTTTACACGGATACAGTAGCAGGAGAGTAATCCTAGCTAGTAGAGGTACTAGCATAGAGTAATCTATCCTGGTAGAGTAATGTTACAATAGTCACTCAACCACTTGTCACCCCCCGTTGTTGTATGAGTCATAGTCCATAGACTGGTTTGATGCAACACTCCATGCCACCCTATCCTGCGCTAACCTTTTCATTTCTACGCAACTACTGCATTCTACATCTGCTCAAATCTGCCTGTCATATTCATATCTTGGTCTACCCCTACCGTTCTTACCACCTACACTTCCTTCAAAAACCAGCTGAACAAATCCTGGGTGTCTTAAGATGTGTCCTATCATTCTATTCTTCTTCTCGTCAAATTTAGCCAAATCGATCTCCTCTCGCCAATTCGATTCAGTATCTCTTCATTCGTGATCCGATCTATCCATCTCACCTTCAGCATTCTTCTGTAACACCACACTTCAAAAGCTTCTATTCTCTTTCTTTCTGAGCTAGTTATCGTCCATGTTTCACTTCCATACAATGCCACGCTCCACACGAAAGTCTTCAAAAACATCTTTCTAATTCTTATATCAATGTTTGAAGTGAGCAAATTTCTTTTCTTAAGAAAGTTTTTCCTTGCTTGTGCTAATCTGCATTTTATGTCCTCCTTACTTCTGCTATCGTTAGTTATTGTACTACCCAAGTAACAATATTCATTTACTTCCTTTAAGACTTCACTTCCTAATTTAATATTTCCTGCATCACCTGCCTTCGTTCGACTGCACTCCATTACTTTTGTTTTGGACTTATTTATTTTCATCTTGTCCTCCTTACCCAAGACTTTGTTCATACCATTCAGCAGCCTCTCAAGATCTTCTGCAGTCTCAGATAAAATAACAATATCATCGGCAAATCTCAAGGTTTTGATTTCCTCTCCTTGGATTGTGATTCCCTTTCCAAATTCCTCTTTGATTTACTTTACTACCTGTTCTATGTAAACATTGAAAAGGAGGGGGGACAAACTGCAAGCTTGCCTCACTCTTTTCTGGATTGCTGCTTCTTTTTCAAAGCCCTCGATTCTTATTACTACAGACTGATTTTTATACATATTGTAGACAATTCTTCGTTCCCGGTATCTGATCCCAATCACCTTCAGAATCGTAAATAGCCTGGTCCAATCAACATTATCGAATGCCTTTTCTAGATCTACGAATGCCATGTGCGTGGGCTTGTCCTTCTTGATTCGATCCTCTAAGATCAGACGTAAAGTCAGGATTACTTCACGTGTTCCTACATTTCTCACAAGCAAAACTGATCTTCTCCAAACTCAGCTTCAATTTTTTTTCCATTCTTCTGTAAATAATACGTGTTAAAATTTTGCAGGCATGAGATACTAAACTAATGGTGCGGTAGTTTTCACACCTGTCAGCACCGGCTTTCTTGGGAATAGGTATAACAACATTCTGACGAAAATCGGATGGGACTTCTCCTGTCTCATACATCTTACACACAAAATGGAATAACCTTCCCATGTTGGTTTCTCCTAAGGCAGTCAGTAATTCACAGGAAATGTTATCAATTCCAGGTGCCTTAATCCTATTTAGGTCCCTCACAGCTCTGTCAAACTCTGACCTCAAAATTGGGTCTCCCATTTCATCAGCATCAACAGTCTCTTCTTGTTCCAGAGCCAAATTATCTACATCTTTATCTTGATACAACTGTTGAAAATGTTCCTGCCATCTTTCTGCTTTGTCTTCTTTCCCTAGAAGTGGCTTTCCATCGGAGCTCTTAATATTCATACACCTAGATTTCCTTTCTCCAAAGGTTTCCTTGATTTTCCTGTATGCAGCATCTACTTTTCCTAGAACCATACAACCTTCGACATCCTTGCACTTTTCCATCAACCATTCTCCCTTAGCTACCTTGCACTTTCTATCTACTTCATTCTTTAATCGGCTGTATTCTTTTCTGCCCTCTTCATTTCTAGCATTCTTGTATTTTCGTCGTTTATCAACCAGGTCTAGTATCTCCTGAGTTATCCACTGATTCTTAGTTGATCTTTTCTTCCTTCCTAACATTTTTTCAGCAGCCCTACTGACTTCATTTTTCATGACTATCCACTCTTCCTCTATTGTGTTTCCTTCAACCTTTTCATTTAGTCCTTGTGCAACATGTTCCTTGAAACAATCCCTCACACTCTTTTCTTTCAACTTGTCTAGATCCCATATTTTTGCATTCTTTCCTTTCTTCAATTTCTTCAGTTTCAGATGGCAGTTTATGATCAACAAGTTGTGGTCAGAGTCCACGTCTGTTCCTGGGAAAGTTTTGCAATCCAACTCCTGGTTTCTGAATCTCTGCCTAATCATACTGAAGTCTATTTGATACCTTCCAGTGTTTCCAGGTCTCGTCCACGTATAAAGCCGTCGTTTGTGGTGTTTGAACCAAGTTTTGGCAAGGACTAAATTATGATCAGTGCAGAATTCAACCAGCCGAGTTCCTCTTTCGTTCCTTTGTCCCAATCCGAACTCTCCTACTGTATTACCTTCTCTTCCTTGGCCTACCGCTGCATCCCAGTCTCCCATCACAATTAGATTCTCGTCACCTTTTACATATTGTATTAAATCTTCTATCTTTTCAAATATTCTTTCGACTTCCTCATCATCCGCTGAGCTAGTAGGCATATAGACCTGCACTCCCCAACACCACTTTTTTCATTCAGCGGCTTGTTCTACTGTATACACTGGCGGAAAATGGAATCCCAACACCAACGAGTTGTGGTAGATGAACGAAATTTGGGAGGCGTATTTATACATCTGAAAAATGACGCCTTTTCAAATTTGCGCGCTAGTCGACGAAGAGTGGTGCCAGTAGCGCCATTATGACCTAGCCAAGCAAGTTTGATTTAAAACGCGTTGTACACTTCGTGACGTTGTGAGGTAGGTGTGAGTCAGACGTCCCTTTAAGGAAACGAAGAAGGCAGTGTCAGCAGCTTACTGAGACTCAACGAGGCCGTGTAGTAGGGCTACGAGAAGGTGGATGTTCATTCCGCGACCTTGCAAAAAGAATGGTAATGTCGTTCTTGTGACACTGGCCAAAATCAATAGGTGTTCAAAACTTAGTTCCTCCACAAAACCTGCGGCTGTTAAACACGGAGCATGAGGCTCAGCTAGGTCTCTGGAGCGCAAATCACGCTAGAGAAATAAATATAGGTATTGTTGTTACCATTCAGTTTTTGTGGCTCGGTTCTTTTAGGTCCAAAGTTCTGTTTTTGTTTACATTATCATGCTTCCAATTGTATGGCACTAGAATTTGAGGAGATACTTTTCGTTTGTAGAAAGAAGGTAAAACAATGGGAACGACCAAGCTGTACTTCCGTAGAGCCACTAGATATGCACAGATACCTCCACTTTTCTCCGCTGATATAGACAACATTTTATGCGACTTCCACTAAGACTTGTATATGATGTCAAAATCTTAACAAGTTACAAGAACTGACGTAATAGAGCAACCCCTTAAATAACCTAATTACAAGAAAGTTGGCAAGTCAAAAGTGATTAAGTGAAATATGTGAGGTTCGTAAAGCATTAAACCTGAAAACGAGGCGGAACATTTCTTAATTATATTCTGAAGGGCAACATTTTACTGAAACACGCAGTGATAGGACGTCTTTGAGTATATATCTTGACTTTCACTCACCTTAAAAACTAACATTTCCTGAAAATTTCATGGTCTATTACCATGACACTGCCAGAACGTATTACATTTCTGCGCCGCCACTTAAAATTTAATAATGAATGGTTGCGAGTGTTGGCCTGGCTCAGCCATTAGGAAACGTCGTACGCTGTGCTTAGCCAGCGGAAAATTAATAGCACTAAGAGTCTTCATATGCACAGGTTACATTAGAGGCAGCATTAACGTTTCACTCCGTCACATTTCGTTCATCTGTACGTAAGATGTTCATCTTCCTGCGCTGAGCGACCCGCACATACAGTAATTCAGCCGTTTAAAAAAGTTAACGATTTCTCTCATATATGTGCTTCGATCAGGTCATGACTTAGCAAGCCGAAGCGTTGCAGAACCTGCGGGTGGAGGCAAGGAATCAAAACTTCAAGACTTTCCAGTGCTCGCACTCCTTCGTAGGATACCATCGTCACTGCAAGTCGATATAATAATAATAATAATAATAATAATAATAATAATAATAATAATAATAATAATAATAATAATAATAATAATCGAGCGGAGTGGCCACGCGCTACACGAAGCCAAGATCTGCATTCGGAGATGAGTGGGTTCGAACCCTACCGTCGGCTGTCCTGAGAATAGTTCATGATGATGATGCTTGTTGTTTAAAGGGGCCTGACATCTAAGGTCATCGGCCCCTAATGGTACGAGATGGACGATATGATATCGTCCCTGTTTTGCCAAAACGGCGAATGTGACAATTCTCTTCCTATCCATTATCTTGCCTAAGGCTGGTCACACCGCCCAGCCACATATTTATATGCAGTCCATCAGAACAATTTTCATTGAGTTCATTTTCCTATGCGCTTGTGTAAAGAAAAATGAACCTTAAATACATCACACTCTAGGAGTGGGTAAATGTCATGCAAACACACATTCCTTCAGCATGGTACAGTAAGGTTCATTTTCCTTTACACACGCGCATTGGAAAATAAACTCAACGAAAATATATGGCTGGAAGGCGTGACCAGTCCTAAGGGAAATAATGGCTAGGAAGAGCACTGTCGCATTCGCCCTTTTGGCGAAACAGGGACGATATGATAATTAAAATTTTTAAATGTCTCCACTGACTAGAATTTATTACAAATGGAAATGAATAATGATAGTGAATTTCAAATCATCAGTGGAACTAATTCGCAATGCCTTATTTTCGGTAAAATTATAGATGATAGATTATGGTAGAATAAGACATTGCCTTAAAATGCAATAATATATCATGCAAATTACTATTTTTAAAATACATTAAAATACACAAACACAAACTGAAACACAGTCAAATTAATAAAACGTAGTGAACATTAATACAAAGACTAATTCGAAACACTACGCTTATATGCGATAAAACAAACCACTATCTCTCATACGACGGATGACGAGGTCTGCTGACTGCTCGTCATCTCGCACGATGAGGGAGATGGTAGTCGGGAGTTTTAGACTACGGTGCAGATCGACCAGGTCCACGCACTTCGTAAGGATGTGTACCACGGTAAGATGATCACCGCAAGTACACACCGGAGGGAGTTCTCCTTTCAGTAAACAGAAGTGCGTTACCATACCGTGGCCGATCCGAAGGCGACATAAAACCACTGCTTCACTCCGAGCAGCCCGAGGGAATTCCTCCGTAAGTTCGTTGTAGCTTTTATCACTCTCAGCTTATTTGGAATTGAAGTCGACTGCCACTCCATCTCTCAATCGGACATAAATGTCTCAGCTGAGAGCAAATATCACTTGCTCGAACCTTGTAAGGCAACGGGGGCAATGCAACAGCCTCCTTGGTAGCCTTTATCAGCTAACTCGTTTCCCTCTACACCCATGTGGCTTGGGAGCAACATAAACGTGATTCTAACGCCGGCATCCAAACACACGGCCAGCAGGTCCTGGACACGCTGCACCAGAGGGTGCCAAGGAAAACATGTATCAATAGAATATAGCGAGCTCAAGGAGTCGGTACACAGAAGAAAGTGTCGGGGCTCATCAGACAGCGTGTATCGCAGCGCTTCACAGATAGCATAGAGCTCTGGTGTGAACACACTACAGACTTCTGGTAAAGAAAACCTGTTATGGTCGATAACGAACGCACAGCCCACTTTCGTTTCTGCCCTCGAACCATCCGTGTAAACGACGACTGAATCTGGATACCGGCCAACAACGGACTGGAAGACCCTCCGATAAATCGAAGGGTCCGTATTTTCCTTCAGGCCAGTGTGTAGATCCAGGATCATTTCAGGTCGCCGTATTATCCACGAAGGCACCCCACTTGGTTGTCTGACAAGACAGGGAACCGAAGGTACATCAAACAATCTGTGACTGATATCCAAGCGTATTCCAACCGGCCGCGTTGCTCGAGGGTATGCAGCGTACAGCCGAGGGTTTCCATTGTGAAAAGCGCAAGGATAGCTTTGGATAGCAGCATAGGACAGAAGCATTTGCTGGCGCGTCAGGTGTAAAGGCGGCATACGAGATTCAGCAAGCAGGCTAGCAATGGGCTTGTACGAAAAGCTCCCGTTGCCAACCTAACCCTGCTGTGGTGGATGCAATTCAGTTTCGCAAGGGCGCTTTGCCTTGCTGATCCATATGCTGCACTGCCGTAGTCTAACCTGGATAAAATCTGTAAAATCGTAGGAGCACCGTGCGGTCAGCTCCCCAATTAGTGCTGGTAAGAAACTTCAAAATATTCAACTTCTTAGTGCATTGCACTTTTAACTGCCGCACGTGTGGCTCCCACAGTAATTTGCTATCGAAAACGAGCTCAAGAAATCGGTAAGTGTCAACTACTGGAAGAGCGACGTTCCCTAAATAAAGCTCAGGATGCGAGTGAAGAGTGCGCTTCCGGCCAAAGTGTACAACAGAGGTCTTTGCGGTTGAAAACCGAAAGCCGTGTTCTAAAGTCCACTGTTCCACTCTCCTTATAACTTGCTGTAATTGTCGCTCTGCGACTGCCCAATTGTGCGAGCTATAACGCAGAGCAAAATCGTCCACATATAGCGACGGTATTACTTGCTGAACCAGCAGCTGCGACAATGCCGTTTATGGCAGTCGCGAAGACAGTGACACCAAGAACCGATCCCTATGGGACTCCATTTTCCTGAAACGTGGTATTGCGAATATCCCCTCCTTACTCGGACACGGAATAGACGGAGGGACAAAAAATTCGCAATAGGTACCAGCAAGTTACCTGGGAACCTCCACTGATGCAGGACTGAAAGGATACCATATCGCCATGTGGTGCCATAGGCCTTTTTTAAGTCAAAGAAAACAGTCACCAAATGCGGTTTACGGAGAAATGCATCCTGGATAGAACTCTCCAGCCGTACCAAGTGGTCAATAGTCGAGCGAACGGTTCGAAAACCACATTGGAACTCGGACAAAAGTCCTCGTTTCTCCAGACACCACTCAAGTCGGCGATTTACAGTCCTCTCAAATAGCTTACACAAACAGTTAGTAAGACCAATATGTCTTTTACTTCCTGCATACTTAGGATTTTTGTCAGGCTTGAGGACAGGAATGACTATGCCCTCTCGCCAATGAGACGGAAACTCACACTCTATCTAGATTTGGTTCAACACACGAAAGAGATATAACAGACTATCCTCACTACGGTGTTTCAACATCTGGTTATGGACATTATCTGGTCCGGGAGACGTGTCCTTGCAAAGAGCCAAGGCGCTGCGGAGTTCCCATTCCGTAAAGGGCACGTTATAGTCCTCTAAAGCATGAGTGGGGCAAAACTTAGGTGATGACGTTCTGCCTCCCGCTTCAAGAGTGACGAAATCACTATGATAATTCCCGATGCACAACACATCCTTGAAATGACTGGCTAGATGATTAGCAATCGAGAGAGGTTCATTGACGATACTGTCTTCAATGGAAGTTCCCGGTACGGATGATGATCCATGTATACCCGAAATACGCCGAAGTTTAGTCCACACTTGAAATGACGGTGTATGTGACGTCATAGACGACACATATCTCTCTCACGAAGCCTTCTTACTCTGCCGAATAAGAACTCAAACCTTAGCACGCAGTTTTTTAAATGTTACCAATTTGGCTGCAGTAGGCTACCTACGATAGCGTTTATCAACGCGACGGCGTTCTTTGATAGCTGCTGCGATTTCTTCGTTCCACCAAGGAACGAGTTGGCGGCGAGGAGTCCCTGAAAACGATGGAACGGACTCCTCAGCAGCGGCAAGAATAACTTGTGTTGTGTAAGTTATATCGCCGTCTACAGTCCGCATGGTTACGTCGTTAAAGCTAGCTAGTGACGTGAACTTTGGACAATCAGCAAGAATCCATCGAGGAGTAGCCTTGTAAAGTAGTCACTGTCAGAGAGATCATCGTGTGTATTCCACCGAAACAGCGCAACCAACGTTCGGCTGCATTACGTGTCGTAAAGTACAGGGGAAATAAGTTTGTTCACCTGTATTAAAAATACAAAAATCCAGCTCTCTTACTAATGTTTCCAACTCCCTTCCCCTGGGACAAGGCGCTTCAGAGTCCCATATAGGGTGGTGGGCGTTGAAATCGTCCAATAAGTGGAAGGGAGGTGGAAGCTGATCTATAAGATCAGTGATATCATTTATATTAAGAGTCTGGTCTGGTGGAAAATAATCATTACACACTGTTGCTATGACAGGCAGCGGAATGTGAACTGCTACAGCCTCCAGCGGGGTTCTTAGTGGAACCTCTTTGCTGTAGGCATAAGAACGTACAAAAACTGCAACACCACCGGAAGCCCGGTTAGCATAATGTCGTTCTGTCGAGTATAGTCGAAAATTTCTCAAGACCGTATGATGACCTGGTCTGAGATTTGTTTCCTGAATGCAGACTATACTCGCCGAACTCACTAATGAGCTGGCGCAGCTCAGCAAGATGCCTATCATAACCGTTACAATTCCATTGTAACCATGCCATAGTGTGGGTGTGGACTTTTGAGGTTTAGGTTAGAAGCAGCGAGATGCTACCTAATCTAGACTCACATCCCCATCCGAAGATGGAGATAAATGCCTCATGTGCATCACCTCGTCACCAGACGAGGTGATACATGCCTTGAACTTCTTCGACGTATTCCGGGGGCGGGGTTTCTTCCTACGAGGGGAGCGCGCAGGTTTACCTAGAGGAAAATCTGCTGGCGCCGACTCAGACCCTCCGGGTGAAGGACATGAGACCCCATTCGTAGGAGAGGTGGAAGAACGCCTTGTAAACGCGTTCTTCTTTCCCACCGACGATGCTTGTTTAGATGGGCTGGGAAGTAATTTCCTGGTCAACGATGCTGCCTCCGCCGGCTTCTTGAGGGAAGGAGACGTTGTCTTCATCCCCTGCTGTGCCGGCGTACGTTTCTTAGCTGGCACAGACTTCTTTGTGGTCGAAGGTTGGGATGAACCCGTCTTCGAGCTTTTTCTCTTTGCGGCGTTGCTCACAGGAGCAACTGCCGCCTTGGGCGAAGCGATCTTCTGGGAAGGTGTTCCAGTTGTAAATGACGAACCTGGGAGAGACTGTGCTATCATGCTGAAGTCTAGAGTCTTGGCCGGGGCATTCAGAGAATTAAACTTACGGCGAGCTTCCTGGTAGGAAAGACCATCCAGTGTCTTGATCTCCTGGACCTTCTTCTCACTCAGGTATACCGGACAGTTTTAATCTCGAGGAGAATGAAGACCAGGGCAGTTAGCGCACCTATATGGAGTTGTGCACTCTTCCGTGCCATGAGCTTCTCTTCCACAAGTACCACACATAGATGGATTCGAACAACAGAGATACCATGTGTCCGAATCCCTGGCAGTGATAGCATCGCATAGGAGGCGGGATGTACGGCCTCACATCACAACGATAGGTAGCTACCTTGACTTTCTTTGGCAACACTGACAATTTAAAGGAGACTATGAACGCAGTGTTCAGAACGAGATCACGGTGCAAGATAACTCCACGAAACAGATTCAATGTTTTGTGCTCTTCCACTTCGATGGGGATTTCACCAAAGTGGTCGCACTTAAGCAACCGAAACCGATCTGCTTGGAGCGCAGTGTTCGTCTTAAGAAGCAAACCACCATTGCGCATTTTCTTAAGATCCTCAAATTCGCCGTATACACCTTCGATATGTCGACTGAAAAGGATCGATTTGATCAGCTTGAAATCTTGCCCATCGGTTCTGGTAGCAACCAGAAACCTAGAGAAGCTGAAAACCCAAACTAGTACACTGCGCTTGTTCCAAGGGGGTTGCCCTCCTTAGGGAATAAAATGTTAAAGACTTTGGTAGTGAACTACCCTTGGCAGGCGGAAGTGGTTTCGACGCCATGTCCGAAATCATCCTCCCCGAATGCCACCCACTCCGATCAGGGGTCTCTGTAGCCGAACCAAGCAGCCAAGGCAATATCCACCTGGTCGTAACCGGTATTGCCCAGGGTCCGATGTTGGACGATGCCTAATACGGAACGACTGAGGCAATGATCACTTGGACTCCCTTCCTCCAATCACCCTCAATAGCATGTACCCCATAGCGTGTACAGAGAAATAAACATACAGAAAAAATAATAAACAATTAATAATAATATGTCCTTCTGGCATTCCGCTGTGCGGGGACCTGTGTTGTCAGGCGGATACTACTGCAGGTTTTCCGGGGTCACGAGCGTGCTTTCGAGCGTAATCGCACACGTAAGAGGTCCATCTCCGAGCAGCACGCACATCAAGAATTTTGAATCGGTATACAACTAACCCTCAAAGAAATAAAAAATAAAGAGGGAATCGATGGCCACATGACCCTTTTGGTCGCCTTCTACGACAGGCAGGGATTACCTGTGAATGTTTTCAGCCGCTCCTATTCACAGGGGTCCAACACATGATACCAAACCGCAATCCACGTCCGCGCCGAGGTCGTCCCTATTAGTCGCCTCTTACGGCAGGCAAGGGATACAGGGAGTGTATTCTTCGTCTGCGTCCCCCAACCACAGGGGGGTCCTGAGAATTGGTTTTCTGCGATTAGCTTTTTCATTTGCAGGAAAATGCAGGGACAGTTCCGATTCATACGCCACAGCAGATTCCTGCAACCTCCTTACCTAATGTAATTCACCATCATTCATTTCATCTTCATTACCTCCTCAACTGAGGTTGCCGTGAGGAAGGGCATCCGGCCATAAAAACATGGCATATAATTAAATCTCACCTCATCCCCGACCCCGCATCAGCAAGCGGGACTTACGGGTAGAGAGACAATAATAATAATAATAATAATAATAATAATAATAATAATAATAATAATAATAATAATAATAATAATAATAATAATAATAATAACAATAATAATAATAATAATAATAATAATAATAATAATAATAATAATAATAATAATAATTGTACCGGAGGTACACCCGCGCAGTGGTTTAAACTAGGCGCCTTTGAGAAGGTCATCTGTAACTTGGACATCAAACTATGTGGTAGAAGAAGTTCGAACATTTATCGACAGATGTCGCTACTATCAACTTATGTGCCCCCTCTGGGGTGAGGATGAACAATTAATTTTCAAAGTTTTTATTTTATTTGGCGTATGATGAATAATGACAACCTATAAACTATTTACACAACCAGTGAAAGGTGAGTACAAAGTAAATACAAATTATCATATCTATACAGTCAAAGAAAGCAATTTACAAAGTTTGAAAATACAAGAAGAAAACACAATATATTTACATCGCTATCCACCTATCAACTCTGACAGTTCATATATACACACTGAGTGCGAGTGATGTACATGTCACTAAATGTGAATGTCCAAACCCGCCACCCACTTCACTGCTTCGGGTGTTGCTGTGTTGAGGTCTTCCATGGTGCCAGTGAAAGCACGGAGTGGACATTCCTGCACTACATGTTTCATTGTTTGTCGACCCTCCCCACAATCACAGTATGGAGAAACTGACCAGCCCCAGGTGTGTAAAGTAGATGCTGTTCTACCTACTCCACATCTCATGCGGTTTAGTCTACTCCAGGTGCAACGTGGCAGATCAAAGCCTGCCAGCTTTGTGGATGGGTTATCAATATCCACTATTGCCCGAGCTGGGGATAAAGACCACTCTGTTAACCATTTAGAGGTGGGGTTGAATTCACTAGATGTTATCTTCACGGCTGTCTTCCAAGCAGGCTGGCGAGACTTCAGGCGTGTGCATTTCTGTCTGATATCCTCATGAACAGGTAGACGTTCATTCTTTAGCATTCTGGTCCATAGCTGAAAAAGGGCCTTCTGTCTCCTGATATGTGGAGGTAGTATATTGCTGAGAACCGGTAACCATTGGGTCGGTGTAGCACGAAGTGTACCAGTTATGATTCGCATGGTTTGACGAAGTTGTGAATCTACTAGCTGTGTGTGAGCACTGTTAAGCCAGACACCAGAGCAGTATTCTGCTGCAGAATAGACTAAGGCCAGAGATGTTGTCCTTAATGTGTTTCCATCTGCTCCCCAGGAAGTTCCAGCCAATCGTTGGAGAATGTTATTACGACTTTTTAGTTTGTTGGCGGTTTTCTGCAGATGATTTTTGTATGTAAGAGACCTGTCCAATGTTACTCCTAAGTAACTGGGATTGGCACAATATTGTAGTTCATGGCCCTTGAAGAATACCCTTGGATGGTGGTTTGCTTCTGCGTTGTTCAGATGGAATGTAGATGTCACTGTTTTCTGTGGGTTGGGATGAAGGTACCATCTTTGAAAGTAGTCATCCAACAGTTCAAGGTCTCGGTTAAGAACTATTTCAGCTTCTGCGAAGTTGGGTCGTTGAATTGTAAGGCAAATATCGTCCGCATATATGAACTTTCGGGACACTGTTTCAGGCAGGTCGTGGATGTATAAGTTGAAGAGAGTAGGAGATAGAACCGACCCTTGAGGCAGACCATTGTTGACTTTGTGGAATTTGCTTCTGTTGTGTTCTGAGTGAACTTGAAATAGTCGGTTGCTTAACATTCTGTCAATTAGTGTAGTAATTTTTAAGCAAGGTACAGCTTTAATCAGTTTAAGCATAAGACCTTCCCTCCAGACTGTGTCATATGCAGCTGTAAGATCTAAGAAGACAGAGACGCTTTTCAATTTCTTCTCAAAACCAACCTCCAGATATGTGGTCAAGGACAGTACTTGGTCACTGCAGTCACGGCTGGGTCGAAATCCTGCTTGTTCAACTGGAAGGAATGCTTCGATGGCTGGTGCTATTCGGTTTAGTATCAGTCTTTCTAATAACTTGTAGGTGACGCAGAGTAGAGCTATAGGTCGATAGCTTTGTGGGAGAGTTGGATCCTTTCCTGGTTTCAGAAGGGCAATAATTTTTGACTTCTTGAAGATTGGGGGAAGTCTTCCTGACTGAAGTATGGAGCTGAAGAATGCAGCAAGCCATCTTCTTGTAGCTGGACCACAGTTTTTTAGAAGTTCTGGGTAGATTCCATCTAGTCCTGCAGCTTTGCCATTTCGGAGTGTTTTGTCTCGCACAGTTTTATGTTACCATCTTGCCATGTTAGGAGACAAGTGCTCAATAACTTCCCGCACAGCCAGCACAGACCCATAATCTACCAAATAGGATTTTCAAAGTAATTTTGAGTGTTAAGGTTTCTAAACTGAATTGTTTATAGTTTGTTTTTGGTGTTCTAAGGTTATCTCTTCCCGCCAGCTTAAAATTGTAGCCAATAGGAAATTTTGTACATTTATTGAAGTAACCAATCAGAGTTTTTGATATTTATTTGATTAACCAATGAAAACTGGGGGTGTGTCAGGGTTTCGGCCC
Organism: Anabrus simplex; assembly: GCF_040414725.1. NCBI lineage: Eukaryota > Metazoa > Arthropoda > Insecta > Orthoptera > Tettigoniidae > Anabrus > Anabrus simplex. Next base: position 740,001,483 of record NC_090266.1, on the reverse strand, counting down.
AGAGAAATCTGGAACCTTCCTGTCCACTATAAAAGCTGCGGCCGTTCGGGCCATGTTGTGTTGTGATCGCTCCAGTCAAGAGGTTTATAGTGTGTTCCTAGTGGAGGCAGGGGGAGGGGGCTGCCTCGTACGTCTCCGGAAGGCCCAGCAACTCAAGGTAATGGCAGATTATCCCGAAGCTGTAATAGTCTCTGAAAGCTAGTTCGAGGGGAAGGTTACAAAATTCTTCACTAACGTAAATTTCAAACTTTAAATGTAAATTTCAAATCAGTCTGAGGACTCTGGTCTAACTAAGGGAATAAAGAGTGGTACCCTCTTGCATTCCTCTTCAACTTGATATTGAGGTGACTACGTTTTTGTAAAACTTAAACTGATCTCATAATATTGTAACTTAAAAATGTCTCTTCATCTAGTCACCTCCGTAGTATAGGCTTAGCCTCTGTAACTTAGGACCATCAGCCCAAATAGGGTTCTAGGTACTTTTCAAGTGTATTTTGAGAAGTGCAAGAGTTCGCCTCCTAACACGTTGACTTTCGGCCAGTAACTGAACCTGTTCTTTTTCAACTAAGGCCATGTAGGATGGGTAAGTGTTACCCCTGTTAAAGTTAACTATTATTCATTTAGTTTTAAATGTAAATCCGACTGTTGAGCAGTAACCGTAGTGTCTACTGTTGTTGTTTTTTTTTTTTTCAAACATAGAAGGTGCCTTTAAGAGGCCTAAACCTGTAATTTTCGGAGAATAGTATCCAGGAGAATAATTGTGTGGAGCAAAGACGCTCTTTTTCTACTATTGTAAATTCTGAAACTCGGTCCCCTTGAGTGTTGGTTGAAGGGAGCAGTAGCGCACTTGTTAAATTCGTAACTAGGGAGCTTCAAGCTCATGTTGTTAAATTGTTGTTGATTTTTCTAATATTGTTACTCAAGCTCACGAGCTAGACTATGTACCTGATTAATTGTTATTTGTTTAGCAAAGTGTAATGTTTAAAAATTTGAAAAGTAACAAAAGATAAAAGGAAGAAATATAATGACAAGTTTTTAAAGTTTTAAATTAATCTTCCATCTTTTCTATATCCACCCATTCATGTCCACAACTTCTTTCACCTGTGCGTTCCACAGAATCCCCGGGGAAAAATATATAGATCTTATGAAGACGATGGGATAGGAAAGGCCTAAGAGTGGGAAGGAAGCGGCCGTGGCCTTAATTAACGTATAACCCCAGCTGTAACAATAATAATAATCTTCTTCTTTTCTTATTTTTTACCGCTTTTTCCACACCTGTGGGGTCGCGGGTGCGAACTGCGTCGCACATCTGGATGTGGCCCTGTTTTATGCCCGGATGCCCTTCATGACGCCAGCCCTATATGGATGGATGTAATCACTATTGCGTGTTTCTGTGGTGGTTGGTAGTGAAGTTTGTTGTGTGAATATGAAGAGGGAAGTGTTGGGACAAACACAAACACCCAGTCCTCGAGCCAGAAGAATTAATAAGAGGCGATTAAAATCCCCGACCCTGCCGGGAATCGAACCTGGGACCCTCTAAACCAAAGGCCTCACCGCTGACCATTCGGCCAATATGTTGGACTATAATAATAATAATAATAATAATAATAATAATAATAATAATAATAATAATAATAATAATAATAATAATAATTCCTGTCTTAGTGCCCAAGAGCCATTTTCCGGTACAAAAACGCTCGCTTCTTCTCGGGTTTCCTAAGCGTCACGCTTCAACACTTTCTTGTCCTACCCGGTCACATGATTAGTCACTCGCACCTGCTTCCTCCATGTCGAAGTGTTCTTAATTTAGAGCATAATTTGCAACAATTGTGGGTAAGGAATGGCACCGGTCAGATTCCATGTCTGGTCGTTTCAATGCATGTATCTAGGCACGAGGTGGTTGGACGAGGTATTGATGGTAGACTTTACCACAGCCGGACTGAGTGGCTCAGACGGTTGAGGCGCTGGCATTCTGACCCCAACTCGGCAGGTTCGATCCTGGCTCAGTCCGCTGGTATTTGAAGGTGCTCAAATACGACAGCCTCGTGTCGTAGATTTACTGGCACCGGGCGAGTTGGCCGTGCAGTTTAGGGGGGGCGCGGCTGTGAGCTTGCATCCAGGAAATAGTTGTTTTCCGTGGTTTCCCATCTTCACACCAGGCAAATGCTGGAACTGTATCTTAATTAAGGCAACGGCCGCTTCCTTCCAACTCCGAGGTCTTTCCTATCCCATCGTCGCCATAAGACCTGTCTGTGTCTGTGCGACGTAAAGCCACTATTTTACTGGCAAGTAAATGAACTCCTGCGGGACTAAATTCCGGCAACTCGTCGTCTCCGAAGACCGTAAAAGAAGTTAATGGGACGTAACGCAAATAACATTATTATTATTATTATTATTATTATTATTATTATTATTATTATTATTATTATTATTATTATTATTATTATTAGACTTTACCACAAACGGGTGGGACATTATTTAGATCCAATAATACTGTAATGAATCTGCATCCAGCTCCCTGGCTGAACAGTCCACGTACTAGCCTTCCGAGTCCTGACATGACAGGAGATATTTAACTATATCTGAATAATTCCTCTGATACGGGGACGTGATGTTTCTGTTTGCTCCAACACACTCCTCTTCAGATACAAACACACCACACTACCAACAGAAACACATAACAATCACATAAAGTTTGCTACAAGAAGGGCATCCGATCGTAAAACTGCTCCAAATTAACAAAACTAGTTAAAAATACCATGACTAAGAAGATATTTTGTCTGCGCCGTCACATCAATAACATCGCTTATATCCCAACGGTTCTAACATTGTGCGTTTTATATTTCTTGTGTGTTTTACGTCGCACGGACTCAGACAGGTCTTATCGTGACGATCGGATAGGACAGGGTTAGGAGTGGGAAGGACGTGACCGTAGCCTTAGTTGAGGTACAGCCTGGTGTGAACATGGGCAACAGCGGAAAATCATCTTCAGAGTCGCCGACAGTGGGGTTTGAACCCATTATCTATCCTTCTCACAGCTACGTGACTCGAATTCCGCACCCAACTCACTCGGTGTAATTTTTTATATCAGTTATCATACTGTGAGTTAATTATGGTAAGAGTGTGAATGATGCGGCGTAGCGTTATGGGAGGAGGGGGGGGGCATTCTCCCATGGTTGAAATGAGAAACCACAGAAAAACACTCCAAAACGGTCGACGGTGAAGTTCGAACCCATCAGTCTTTTTGAGTTGATGGTACGTTCCACTGCCCAGTGCTATGAACAGATTGGAAAGTGCAGGAGTTCTGAACATACAACAGATAAGCTTTAATTTAGCGAATTTTGTTTGGTGTGATGTTGATTTAATAGATTTGAAAGCATGAATATTCCAAACTACATGCGGTCACGCCCTTCCGGGCAGTGTAAGGGACACCGTAATGGTTGGGGTCCAGCCCACTTTTTACGTCCATAAAAACATGTTAAAATCATCAGCAAACCCTTGCTTTGGTAGTGGGGGCGAGTGCGCTTGTACTCAGCGCGACGAAACAAGAATTTCACATTACGGGAACCATGGCACACTGCTAATTACTATCAATTTCCTTTGTGGAGATCAAGCTTCAGTCTCGCTCCCCTGCACAGAGTGCCTGCTTTGTCTCGTCTTGGCTGCGAGTTAGAGCACGCCGGCCTCCTTGTTTGTCAGGGTGCGCCGTGTACAGAGCCATCTTCACCTAATCTACGGTTCTTTACATCTCGTGCTGTCCCAACCACTTTAGAAAGCCCTACATGGGAATGAGGACTTCGGCTCATTAAATGTTAGGCTATCCCAGTCACAACAGTAGGTCTTACAGAGCCACTTTGCTGGTTGCTTTTACGTCGCACCGACACAGATAAGTCTTACGGCGACGAAGGGATAGGAAAGGTCTAGGAATGGGAAGGAAACAGCCGTGGCCTTAATTAAGATAAGCATTTGCCTGGTGTGGAAATGGGAAACCACGGAAAATCATCTTCAGGGCTGCCGACAGTGGGGTTCGAAAACACTATCTCCCGGATGCAAGCTTACAGCCTCGCGCCCCTAACCGCACGACCAACTCGCCCGGTACAGAGCCATTTTCACCGAGGACTTTGCATAATTAAAATCTACTGTCCCAATTACAACAGTAGGTCTTAGAGCGCCTTCTTTTTTTTTTGAACTTTCTTTACGTCGCACCGACACAGATAGGTCCTATGGCGACGATGGGATAGGAAAGGGCTAGGAGTGGGAAGGAAGCGACCGTGGCCTTAATTAAGATACAGCCCCAGCATTAGCCTGGTGTGAAAATGGGAAACCACTGAAAACCATCTTCAGGGCAGCCCACAGTGGGATTCAAACCCACTATGTCCCGGATGCAAGCTCATAGCTGCGCGCCCTTAACCGCACGACCAACTCGCCCGATGCAGAGCCATTTTCACCGAAGACTTTGGTTCATTAAGATGTACTGTTCCAATCGCTACAGTAGATCTTACAGAGCCGTCTTCACCGAGGACTATGGTTCATTAAAATGTACTGTTCCAATCGCTACAGACAGAGCAATCTTCACCGAGGACTATGGTTCGTTAAAATGTACTGTTCAAATCGTTACAGTAGATCTTACAGAGCAATCTTCACCGAGGACTATGGTTCATTAAAATGTAGTGGCCGAATCGCTACAGTAGATCTTACAGAGCCGTCTTCACCGAGGACTATGGTTCATTAAAATGTCCTGTTCCAATCGCTACAGACAGAGCAATCTTCACCGAGGACTTTGGTTCATTAAAATGTACTGTTCCAATCGCTACAGTAGATCTTACAGAGCCGTCTTCACCGAGGACTATGGTTCATTAAAATGTACTATTCCAATCGCTACAGACAGAGCAATCTTCACCGCGGACTTTGGTTCATTAAATGTCGTGCTGTCCCAATCACAACAGTAGGTCTGACAGAGCCACCTTCACCGAGGACTATGGTTCATTAAAATGTACTGTTCCAATCGCTACAGACAGAGCAATCTTCACCGAGGACTTTGGTTCATTAAAATGTACTGTTCCAATCGCTACAGACAGAGCAATCTTCACCGCGGACTTTGGTTCATTAAATGTCGTGCTGTCCCAATCACAACAGTAGATCTGACAGAGCCACCTTCACCGAGGACTATGGTTCATTAAAATGTACTGTTCCAATCGCTACAGACAGAGCTGTCTTCACCGAGGACTTTGGTTCATTAAATGTCGTGCTGTTCCAATCACAACAGTAGGTTTTACAGAGCCACCTTCACCGAGGACTATGGTTCATTAAAATGTAGTGGCCCAATCGCTACAGTAGATCTTACAGAGCCGTCTTCACCGAGGACTTTGGTTCATTAAATGTCGTGCTGTCCCAATCACAACAGTAGGTTTTACAGAGCCACCTTCACCGAGGACTATGGTTCATTAAAATGTAGTGGCCCAATCGCTACAGTAGATCTTACAGAGCCGTCTTCACCGAGGACTTTGGTTCATTAAATGTCGTGCTGTCCCAAGCACAACAGTAGGTTTTACAGAGCCGTCTTCACCAAGGAATTTGGTGCATTAAATGTCGCGCTGTTCCAATCATAACAGAATGTCTTATAGAATCATCTTCACCCAGTTTAAACATTTTTTACAACTGGCTTTACGTCGCACTGGCGCAGGTAGGTCTTATTGCGACGATGGGAGAGAAAGGGGCTAGGAGTGGGAAGGAAGCGACCGCGGCCTTAATTAAGGTACAGTCCCAGAATTTACCTGGTGCAAAATGAGAAACCACAGAAAAACATCTTCAGAGATGCCGACAATGGGGTGCGAAACACTATCTCCGGAATGCAAGCTGCGACTCGCTCGGTCCATACCGAAGTCTTTGGTTCATTAAAAAATGTCCTGCTGTCCCAGCCACTACAGCTGGTCTTACAGAGCCATCTTCACTCGGTACTCCCGTTCATTACGTTTCATACCATTCCCATGGTATTTACAACCACCCAGGAGCATGAGATATCGTCCACTACATCGCTGCCTTTTAAAATACAAAAAATTGCAATACTTTCGATACAACTTTCCGTAAGTTTCTGAGGTATCATATCTCCTCCAATCATCGAAAACGTACAAGGAAGTACGGTAAACAGGAATAAAATGCAGCAAATAACAGCGGGGCACACACTCGCATTTATCATTTGCGTGGCAACACATCACGGTGCGCTCAACGTAACATGAGAAGTACCTTAAACCAGGTAACAGCACTGTCATTTTTATTAGCAGGTACACGTAGTTCCAAACAATAAATCATTCACGTCTGTCACTTCCAGCAGCCATTTTCATAGTGAAAACAAAACTGAAAATAGCATTTTTTTATAAATGGTCTTATGCCATCTTCCTCTTCAGCCACCAACACGCGGCACCTTCGGGATGATGATGATGATGATGATGATGATAACAATAATTTGTAAATTAAATAGTCCAATAGCGGAATATCTAGTTGAGAGAGTGAAGGTGTGCTTAGTTCATGACGGGTGTTCGATTCCCTGTCACGAAGTGGCGAAATTTAGCAACAAGATCTCCGCTTCTGGAGAGACACATGGTTCTGGGGCTCACTCAGCATACACATGGAATGAGTACCAGATTATTCACTTGGTGCAAAAGCAGCCGGGCATAGAGCTAACTACTCTATCATCCTAACAAAGGAACTATTTAGGGTTGGACTGAATGGATTTTAATGAAACTTAGATGAATGATCAATTAGCATGCACTTAATGGTATTAATCATAATTTGTTGTATCTTTTCTATTAATTTGGAAATGAAATCGTCCAACAGAAAAAATACATGGGCGGCTCGGAGCAGCGAGCTGATGATGACCATACAATATTACCTTAGAGTCGTCAGGCAACTTTTCTCTGATGTTTCGGGAGATATTTTCAAATTCGTTTTCTAATGTGTAGGTAGATTCGGCCCAAACAAAGATCGCTAATCTGGTGCGTTATGCGACGTCGCGTGTCAACAGGAAACGTTCTTTAACTCCAAACGAAAAGTTGTTTAAAGTGTAATTTTATGAAGGTTAAAATCCCCGACCCGGCCGGGAATGGAACCCGGGACCCTCTGAACCGAAGGCAAAGATTCAGCTTCCGTTTGTTCAGCAATCCGTCTGACATTCCTATCAGGCGGTATGTCCTCGTTTAGTGGTTATGCTTAACTTTTGGACACTAGCGTACTATGGTAACCCCTAGACCACGGTGGTGGCTGAGTGCGGGATCGCTGAGTGTACGTGCAAGGAAGATTGTCCTAATTTAGATAAACAGACTCAAAATGCAGGAACCCACTAAAAGGAATGCCAAGCAGCTAAAGAGGTACTTGCGTGATATGACAGCTATATTCCGTATTCACGTCAACACGATGGGCGGAATGTTGTCATTTGCAGTGGGCTCGCTCTCGATGTCATGTGTGCATTACATCTGCATCCAAAAACAAAGCAAACCTCGTTTACACGCTAATAAAATATTCACGTGGCCTGTTACTACGCGCAGCAAAAGCTGTTGACTAACTTCCAGAGATCACCTGGAAATAAAAATAAAAACAGTTGTATGTGGACCAACGGCAGGCAAGCAGAACTGATTCACGATGCACTTTAAAATTTTCGGCTATGCAAAGGGTTTTTAATCTATGGGTCGGGACGCAAACTTGGGTCACCGTGGTTGTCAGGATAGGTCACCGTAGCTTCCCAAAAGAAAGTTATAAATATTTTCAGAAGTACATTTTGACTAACAATAATGAAAACACGATAATATCCACAGATTAAAAAGTACTAATATCGCCTGCCTTTTGTGATCACTAAACAACGATGTCTGGACACCAGAGCATTGGCTAGAGGCGGCTGCAAGTTTAAGAAACGCTGTCTGAGGGATGACGACAATTGTTTACTGATGTACCTTACAGTTCATAAGCAAAACAAAAGACGTCACTCTGAAGAGAGTTCTATTCATTCCAAGTTTGACATGGACAGTTGTACAGTACTAGAAATAAGTAATGGCCCATCTGTAGCAGTCCCAAACTATGAAGTCCCGTAACACATGTTAATACGAGACGTTATAACCGTCAGGTGGAATTTTATGGGGTTAATCCATACTACCCATACGGGCAATTTTCGTACATATACTGTAAAATTACACGAGGAACGTATAAATACGTGCTAACCAACACCTCAGGTTTAATATGAAGCTAGGTCAGGGCGTAAGAGAGGAATATGTTCGTCCATGTCCAACGAATCTCCGTAGCTCATGCGTCTAGATCGTGTGTCTTTCACATAGAAGGACGCGAGTTCAAACTCCACTCCCTCTTTTAGTAATGATGATGTTGCCGTCTTACAGGCGTCCTTATAACAACGTAGAAACGAGGTGAATACATATTTGTGTCCAACAACCTGTGTACTAGTTTTAGGTCTTACCTGGCCCATGGCACGGAGGAAAGTCACACACAACATTTGGAGGAAAAACGCGCCTTCCTTCCACAAAATAGAGGAAGACATCAAGCATTAACAAACGCGTCTCGTCGGAGAAGGTGACGCTTCCCCGATCCACATTCTTCCAATTGACGACAGAAGTTTCACGGTTCACAGCATGCTCTTCTGTCATGGCCTGCAGTGCCGAATTGCACGATAGGCAGAGTAGCCTGCCACCTATGGGCCCCGCGCTATTAGGGGCCCCAAGACAGCAAATAAAATTTAGACCCCATATACTGTGCACTGCGAATAAGTTTATGAACAAATTCGAGCATCAAAATTTAAGTTCCCAGAAGAAAACCATAATTTAATTTTATCGATTGCAAATTTTAAAAACATGTAAGTTCTTTAGGCCTCTTCAATAGTGAAATTACCAGCGTTTCGCTGTGGCAGTGGGCTCACCTTTCCAAGACGCTGGCGGCTAGTGCGCCGTTCAGACACGACTACTTGCCTCCCATGTAGGACAATACAGTGACGGTACGCAGTAATAATTATACAAGCCAAAGGCAGGCATTTATGCAAGTGGAGGCACATGCTTGCCCTAGTGCACCGATACTGAACTGCGCTACACGGGAGGCTTGCAGTGGTGTCTCAACGGCGCACTAGCCGCCAGCGTCTTAAATGTGTAGCAATCCAACTGATGAGTCCACTGCTACACTGGAGTGAAACGCTGGTATTTCACGATTGAAAAGGCGTAAAGAACTTGAATGTTTTCTTTAATTTGCGAGTAGTTCCTGAATGACAGTGGCGAACTGAGTTTCTTTAAAATAATGTTTGTCGTGCGAACACAGTTCATGAAGCATTCAGCTCGACCTGGGCCCTATTTCATAAAAATTACTCTTTTAAAGGTGACATATGACAGGAAATTGTCAGACAGGTCTACGTATTGACAATTTTGTGTTTCATAAAATCTTATAAGTTTACAAGGTTGTCATGACAATTTTTTTTATTTAGATTTTTACAACGATTTTACAAATTTGTGTCCGGCTCCATGGCTAAATGGTTAGCGTGCTGGCCTTTGGTCACAGGGGTCCTTGTCAGGGTCGGGAGTTTTAACCATAATTGGTTAATTCCGCTGACAATGGGGCTGGGTGTATGTGTCGTCTTCCTCATCATTTCAACCTCATCACGACACGCAGGTCGCCTACGGGAGTCACATCAAAAGACCTGCATCTGGCGAGCCGACCTTGTCCTCGGACACTCCCGGCACTAAAAGCCATTCGCCATTTCATTTACAAATATGTGTTTCATAAACACTTTTAGCTGACAGGTAAAAACCTGACAAATTTGTCAAATTGCAGGCTACAAAGTGTTATGAAAGAGATATATATAATTAGTTTTGGACGTATTTACAAATGTGTTGAATTGTCATTGTGGAGGTGACATGATCCTTTATATGTAGCCCAAAATATGTATATAACATGGGAGTTTATTGTCTTGAATATTTAGTAATTTAAAATCTCTTGTGAATAATGAAATCTAGTAACAGCAGCAGTAGCAGTAGTGAAGTAATGAAGAAATTGAAATGAAACCACGCCGGGTTTTTAGACTACAAATTAACCTAACCTTCAACTTCAGTGACCCTGTTGGTAGTCAAAGATAAATTTAGTATTAGCAAGACATCAGCTGAATACATTTAAAATTTTATAGGACAGCAATTGCAGGCACAAAGTTATTCATTCACACGTCAAGAGCAAATTTTGGTTCCTTTTCATTACCTGTTTAATATCGTAATCTTATCAAAATTACTTGCCATTCTGTCTGAGTGAGTGGGAACAAAATGTAGGTTACCTTTCGGTCTTGGATTTTATAGCTTTCTAATAACAGTTGATCATTTGTGCATTGCATTCAATGATCGATATCGCTCTTCAGAGCCATCTAGAGCGAAATGCAGTAAACTTCAGATATGACATAAAACTGTCGCGTTTATGAAACAAGTTATTTAAATTTCATAAATTAAAATATTTTGTCTGTCACGTAAAAGAAACCGATAGCATTTATGAAACCAAATTGTCATGTCGTGACATACTGAAAAATTTGTCAGATCTGACAATTGTCAAATTTGTTGCACCTGTCGAGTTTTATGAAACAGGGCCCTGTTGACACGTACGGATGTCCCTAGCGACCAGTTTTACTGTCCAAATTTCCTCCGGTGTCATGCAGCCTCTTTTTTTAAAACAAAGTGCAATCAATATTTCCAAACGTCATGACAGTACTGAGGATTTATAGGAGTCTCATGATAACAAATGCTTCTGCCGAACGAACATATTTCAATTAAAACTACTTAAGGGTTCTCACTCGAACTAACATGTTCTTTTCTGTTTGGTGGTGAAGCATTCATTATGCTGCTTAACCATATTAGTATTATGTAGCACTGTTTTCCGCTGTAGTAACTGGAAGTTTAATGAAAACTTAATGAATTGATAATGTTTGGCATCGTTAGCTGTTTTATTAAAATCTGGGGATGAATAAAATACTGTATTTGGTAGGAGGTATTTGTCACGAGGGCCCTGAAGAGCCCAACTACCTATGGGCCAATATAGGGTTTAATCCGGCACTGATGGCCTGCTTTCCCACGGCGCTTTCACTACGATTATGACTTTTCAGACGGTTGGTTCCTCTGAGAATCCGTGGTAGTATCGGTATCTGAATTCCAAAATCCTGAGTTCAAACCCGGAAGAGGCAGTTTTGAATTTTGAAGAGCGGAAGAAAGTCCATTCGTCAGTCTGTCCATGTCGTGCGATGTCGATATATATATAATTGTCTGGTGACACACTTGGTATTTAACTAACTTAATTCAGAACTTAGCCATCGATCAGCCAAGAGAGATCCGGTTTACTCTGTCATTTGGTATAGTAAAATGGAATGTCGAAACTGACGCACAGGCAGCCAATAGGCCATCAATTAGAAATACTTGCACATGGTAACTGCGGTCATACGATTATTATTATTATTATTATTATTATTATTATTATTATTATTATTATTATTATTATTATTATTATTATTATTATTATTCGTATTCAAACGCACGAGAAAAGAAGAACGGAAAAGTGAAATTCATGTCAGTAATAATACAATGGGATGACGGATTCTTCTTCTTCTTCTTCTTCTTCTTCTTCTTCTTCTTCTTCTTCTTCTCCTCTCACACCTGGTGGAGTCGCGGATGTGAGCTATGTAACAAATGTGGAATCGGCACTGTTTTACGGCCGAATGCCCTTCCTGACCTCAACACCTCCATGTGGAGAGATGTCTTTACTATTGCGTATTTCGCAAGTGGTTGGTAGCGTGATGTGTTGAATGTGTACATAGAAGAGAGTATTGGGCCAAACAAAAACACTCAGTTCCAGAGTCAAAGGAATTAACCAGACGCGATTAAAATCCCCGATCTCGCCAGGAATAGAACCCGTGCCACTCTGACCCGAAGGCATAAAAGCTGAACATTGAGCCAAGGAGCCAGACTTTAAATGAACTACTATATGCAAAAATTTAAATATATATATATATATCGTCGTGGGGTGGTTCTAAATCTCCGACCTCAGAAAGACCGAGCGTGCTATTACCGGGCGAGAAGCCACAAGTATTACTAGTGTCATTGTTTCCCTCTTGAACTAGACATGACTTTCACTACAGTACTTTCGATAAGATGTGATCTATTTAGCACTCGTTGTGACGATAGACCTTCATATTTTACACGCCGTTTCATGGATGTAGTATTCCATTCTGGAGATCGTGGGTTCGAATCCCACCTTCGGCAATCCGGAAGATGGTTTTCTGTGGTTTCCCCATTTTCACACCAGGCAAATAATGGGGCTGTGCCTTAATTAAAGCTACGGCCACTACCACCAAAATCCTTTTGTTTTTCCATCCTTGTGTCGCCAAAATTCGATGTATTATTGCGACGTCATACCGCTAGCAAAAAAAAAAAATGATAACGGTCGACTTAGAGCGAACATCAGTCCTTCGGTATGCGCCAACTTTTAATCAGTGCATTGCGTCCTTGCGCATTCACAGAGTCTATTATCTGAGACTTGACAATTCATGTGTGCCATTACTTATTTCTAGTACTGTACACTGCAACAAAATTAGTGGAACTTAAAAAAAACTATTTTTTTAATGTATTACCATTTTCTACAAATAAAAGAATGAGGTAAGCCATTTTCATAAATGTTTGTATGTATGTTTACCCCTTCGTCCCGATTCCTCATACGGGGTCGGGGTGAGGTAAGAGGAAATTATATGGCAAGTTTTTACGGCCGGATGCCTTTTCCGACACCAACCTCAGTTGAGGAAGTAATGAAGATGAAATGAATGATGGTGATTGAAATAGGGTAAGGAGGTGGAAGGAATCCGCTGGGGCCTATGAATAGGAACTCCCCGGCATTTGCCTGCAAGTGCAAATGGTAAAACCACAGAGAAGTGCGTTTCGAACTCACTCGGCTCCCGAATGCAAAGCTTGACTTCATAGCCGTAACGCGTTTTTCTTTTTAAAAATATTTTCCGTATATATTTTAGACTTTTTTACCGATATATTTTTCTAATTCTCTCTTTGTCTTGTATTTTCTGTTTAAGGACGACACAAACACCCAGTCCACGAGCCAGTGGAAATAACCAATTAAGGTTAAAATACCCGACCCGGCCGGGAATCGAACCTTGGGCCCCTTAAACCAAATGCCAGCACGCTAACCATTTAGCCATGGAGCCGGACATCTAGGTACCATCCCGGCATTTGCCTGGAGGAGAAGTGGGAAACCACGGAAAACCACTTCCAGGATGGCAGAGGTTGGAATCGAACCCACCTCTACTCAGTTGACCTCCCGAGGCTGAGTGGACCCCGTTCCAGCCCGGGTTCGATTCCTGGTTCTGCCACGAAATTTGAAAAGTGGTACGAGGTCTGGAACAGGGTCCACTCAGCCCCGTGAGGTCAACTGAGTAGAGGTGGGTTCGATTCCCACATCAGCCATCCTGGAAGTGGTATTCCGTGGTTTCCTACTTCTCCTCAGGCAAATGCCGGGATGGTACCTAACTTACGGCCACGGCCGCTTCCTTCTCCCTTGCTTGTCTATCCCTTCCACTCTTCCCATCCCCCACCAAGGCCCCTGTTCAGCATAGTAGGTGAGGCCGCCTGGACGAGATACTGGTCATCCTCCCCAGTTGTATCCCCGGACCCAATGTCTCACGCTCCAGGACACTGCCCTTGAGATGGTAGAGTTGGGATCCCTCGCCGAGTCCGAGGGAAAAACCAACCCTGGAGGGTAAGCAGATTAAGAAAGAAAGAAATAATAATAAAAAATATTGACATCCCTCCAGATACCACCGACCTTACAGACATATCGGAGCGTAGAAATTTGTCCCAAGATGGGGTACATTAATATGTAAATCCATCGACACGTATCACTTGCATTTAAGGACTCATGCGCGAACCTACTACCGTAGGCATAGGATACGAGCAGTGTTACTCCAATAAGAAGAGAAATCGGTTATTATCTCAATCGTTGAAAAATTGTTTCGTCATCTCAATTCACGGCGAATGTCACTGACATACGGGCAGGAGCGTAACGAATGTGATTCTGGCATAATAAAAATAACGGGAATCCTGAAATAACATGTAAAACCAATGAAATGCATAAATATAAATTTAATTACAGCCGTTAAAATTAAGGAAATATATTGTCAAGTTATTTGAACAAAGGGATTATTCGTTCTTCTTCTTATTATTATTATTTTTCTACCGCTTTTCCCACAGCTGTGGGGTCGCGTGTGGGAACTGTGCCGCACATGTGGATATGACCTTGTGTTACAGCCGGATGCCCTTCCTGACGTCAACCCCATATGGAGGGATGTAATCACTATTGCGTGTTTGTGTGGTGGTTGGTAGTGTAGTGTGTTGTCTGAATATGAAGATGAAAGTGTTGGGACAAACACAAACACGCAGTCCCAGGGAGAGAAGAATTAATCAGAGGCGATTAAAATCGCCGACCCGGCCGGGAATCGAACCCGAAACCCTCTGAACCGAAGGCCTCACCGCTGACCATTCAGCCAATGAGTCGGACAAAAGGGATTATTCGTTATTGTAAGATTAATAAAAATGTGTTCAATAAGTTTTATTCGACTGCCTCCGTGGTTTTGTGGCTAAGCTACTGAACTGCTAACCATGCACCATTTATCTGTTCGTGCTTAACTTTAGTTGGTTTCACTGTTCAGTAACTACAGAACGATACTCTGTAGCCGATGCCGAAGTCTCGGTCATAATAATTTCTTCCATTAGGCTAACAACAAAGAAAAATATACGAACAAAATTAAATCAAAAAGTTTGAAATATCAAACCCTACAATCGATAAGCCTATTATTAACTTCGCGCAAATAACACTCGTTCAAAACTGAATTGACTGATTGTTACTACACCAACTTCTTATTGGCATTATAAACTGCTGTCATTTTTTTTTTTTTTTTTTTTTGCTAGTTGCTTTACGTCGCACCGACACAAATAGGTCCTATGGCAACGATGGGACAGGAAAGGCGTAGGAATGGGAAGGAAGCGGCCGTGGCCTTAATTAAGGTACATCCCCAGCATTTTCCTGGTGTGAAAATGGGAAACCACGGAAAACCATCTTCAGGGCTACCAACAATGGTGTTCGAATCCACTATCTCCCGGATGCGAGCTCACAGCTGTGCGCTCCTAACCGTTGGAAAGAAGCGGCCGTCGCCTTAATTAAGGTACAGACCCAGCATTTGCCTGGTGTGAAAATTGGAAACTACGGAAAATCATCTTCAGGGCTGCCGACAGTAGGATTCGAATCCACTATCTCCCGAATGCAATGCCCCTGACCGCACGGCCAACTCGCACGGTCTGTTGTCATAGAAATGGGTGACAGAAGTTAAATGTTCTACAAATTGTTTGCAGAATGCGATCTCAGGTGCACTATACAGCAAGAAAGTATCATTTCGTAACTAAAATATGATATTTTGGTATCAATGTTCATTGTTGTAATTATTTTAAAATAATTTCGTCTAGGTCTTTTCTGAAGAACGTGTTGCGAGACACGGCTCTGCCGTTCTACACTCAACACATTGCTAGATGCAGTCAAGTGGCAATTCCTCTACGCAAAAATTGTAAAGAAAAAGAAATAACTATTTCGATTGATAGTACAAAACCGCCCCGATCATTTTCGTGCAGAGTGGCATTAGACTAGTTATATATTATTTTGCGAGAAGACCGCAGGCCCTAACGTTACGCTCCTGCGCTCGGGTCACAGCCGCTTCCTTTCCAACACTAGCCCCAGTTAGTTATAAACACAGTACATACTGTAGGCCTACGTCTAAATCACACATCTTACAAAACGCATCTTACACACAACAATTACCCAGTTTAAAATTATCTCGAAAGCTGAAGCAAATAGGGCCGTTCTTTCAAAACACGTTCACAAGAATTAAGCGAACTCGAATGAACATCGAACTTTGTGTACCTATGTCCTAGTAATATTATTATTTTTTTTTTTTGCTAGGGGCTTTACGTCGCACCGACACAGATAGGTCTTATGGCGACGATGGGATAGGAAAGGCCTAGGAGTTGGAATGAAGCGCCCGTGGCCTTAATTAAGGTACAGCCCCAGCATCTGCCTGGTGTGAAAATGGGAAACCACGGAAAACCATTTTCAGGGCTGCCGATAGTGGGATTCGAACCTACTATCTCCCGGATGCAAGCTCACAGCCGAGCGCCTCTACGCGCACGGCCAAATCGCCCGGTAGTAATAAAATTGTTCTTGTGTTACTCTTACAAGAGTCCAATGCACACCTTGCCAATAAACGTCCGTAGTTCTATTCTGTTAAAAATTCGTTCTGAAAGCACTGAGGAGCACACATTTGTTAGCAAGGTGTAGATACACTTCAATATATTAAACACCAAGAAATATCTATGATAATGTGCTCTTTCCTTTCGTCGTGGTGTACTCCGGGACCTCGAAAATTTCAATCTATCACTCTTTATGTTCGGAAGTTTATATCACACAATCAGTAATCCTCATCTCTCCTTTACCGAAGAAGCTCCTCATTCTTCGCTCTGGCCCGTTCCCTGCCGCTGTCATCCTTCTCTACATTACATCTCATCATATCTTGTTCCATCTGTTCATATAATCACCAATTAATCAACTAGTCAGCATGGCTCCGGCCCAGAAATCAATAGTTAGACCAGCGCACCACTCCTAGCGGCAACATTAGCGTCCAGGCAACAGCCAAACCACGACCAGACTCACCTGCCTCTCCGCACTTTGTGGCTGGTGACAGCATGTTTCTTCCACATTAAGGAATCATACGGGCCGTATCGAAGTTCCTTTCAAGGCCCTGGCGGCCGTCATATCGTTGGCCATATATAAAATAAGGTTTAATATAAACATTATTTGTTTCGTTCAATGATACTCTGTCGAGCCTACAATGCTATACAGGGTTATTCACCTAACATGTTACACGCAAATAACTTCTAAACAATTATTTTTTATTTATTTTTTGCTACTGGCTTTACGTCGGACCGACACAGTAGGTCTTATGGCGACGATGGGAAAGGAAAGGGCTAGGAGTGGGAAGGAAGCGGCCGTGGCCTTAATTAAGGTTCAGCCCCAGCATTTTCCTGGTGTGAAAATGGGAAACCACGGAAAACCATCTTCAGGGCTGTCGACAGTGGGGCTCGAACCCACTATCTCCCGATTACTGGATACTGACCGCACTTAAGCGACTGCAGCTATCGAGCTCGGTCTAAACAATTAAATATATCAGCATTCTGTTTTCATATTCTTAAATGGTACGCAGGGTCTTGTAAAATAACGTGCTACTTAGTCTCATGGGGTGATTAACAACCGAGATATTGATACCAACTCCATATTTTAAATGGAACGGCACAAATTTGTACATCTGATTTAAAAGTTCATCTGCGTACAAGTTCAAATATGCAAGTATTTTCAAAATCGGACAATTACTTTTTGAGATATAAGTAAGAACAGCATGCGCTGTTTTGCATGCCGCATCAGACGGCGTGAAGTCGGGCAAGGACATATAGAGGAGCAAACAGTTTCCTGGGAGTGAGTTCAGCCACAAAATGGGTACCAGGCATGTAAGCACCTCGTACACATGTGATGGGTTTGCAAAATGTGTATGCCAGGCGAACACATGACAGGGCAGAAAGGGTTGATGTGTTTAAAACGAATAAAATAAGTACTTTGCCCTGAAAGGAACATAACGACAGCTACAATTGTCACTGGTTTTAGTGTACAGTTCATACTACTGTATGAGTTGAGAAATAAACATAACACAAAACACCGGAAGAGCTCCTTCTAGAAAAGCAAATGTTCAGAGCTGATCGTGGTGAGATGGCAGCAACACTATTATTTATGTTCTATTTTACACGCATTAATAATCCGCAGAGCTCCAAAGCGACTGTAGTAGCGTGCATTCGGGAGAGCGTAGGTTCGAGTCCTGCCTCTCCCAACCTGACATTGATTTTCATGGTGTCCCATGTTCTACACCAGGCAAACAACGGATAGGTACCTTTGTGATAGGCCACGGCCGACTTTCTTTCCAAATCCTTCCCATTCCCATCCGTCAGAAAAAAACGCTAAACTGAGCGCAGCCTGTTACATTTCAAAACAAAACAATACAACTTTAATCTCTCTTCCCCGTTGTGTGCTCGCCAGTCATACAATAAAGTTGCGCACCCAGGGTATGTTACGGTACATCACATTATGTTTACAGTGCATGCCTGGTATCCGTTCTGTGGCTGGAATCAAGGCCAGGAAACTGCTTGCGCCTCTATATGTCCTTGCCCGACTTCACGCCGCCTGATGCGGCATGCAAAACAGCGCATGCTGTTCTTACTTATATCTTAAAAAGTAATTGTCCGATTTTGAAAATACTTGCATATTTGAACTTGTACGCAGATGAACTTTTAAACCAGCTGTATAATTTGTGCCGTTCCATTTTAAAATATGGAGTTAGTATCAATATGTCGGTTGTTAATCACCCCATGAGACTAAGTAGCACGTTATTTTACAAGACCCTGCGTACCATTTACGAATATGAAAACAGAATGCTGATATATTTAATGGTTTAGAAGTTATTTGCGTGTAACATGTTAGGTGAATAACCCTGTATTTGCCTGAGTCTATATTTCGACTTCGATCTTTCCACTTTAATGACGTTACACGTGCTCACTGTTTTAAAGTATGTGCAATGTATACTAATTGACGTTGTGATAGATCAGAGCTTCACGGGTAGTACTGAAGTACGTTTAGAGACGCCGTCAAGCCATAGTGATACCGGAATACTTCTGGACAACGTTCATCAACTAACACTGCAAGTTCTCAGAGCTATTTGGATACCTTCCTACAACACTTATCCAGTGACGGTGGAAGTGGTAGGAGCTATTTGGTTAAGTCTCAAAAATCCAATGACGCTGAAAGTACTCAGAGCTGCTTCGTCACTTCTGTTGTAAGTGTTCAGAGCTATTTCTTTACTTCTGTAAACGTTTATCCATTGAAGTTGAAAGTGTTCAATGTTATATACTTTGCTCTAAAGTGCGTTTATCCACTGATGCTGCAAGTTCCCAAAGCTGTTTGGTTACTTCCATAGAACACTTCTGAACTGGTGTTGCAAATACTCTGAACTATTCATATTACTCACCAATATGTTCATTAAATGATATTCTGAAAATAGTTTTGGAGGTTACGCTACTTGAAACCCAGTCAAATACAGCAATGATACTTTTCTCAAGGTCAGAATCCCTTTCGCCCAGCACAATACAGATACACTCACTGGGAAAGTCACCACAGTAACACAAGTCAAATGAGGTAATTTACATACACAGTAATTAACGGGGCTGAAGATTATGACGCCACAACTTTTTGATTAAAGCATTCAAACAATCATATACTGTATATTCAAAAATTAATGACAGCGAATTGGCCTAAACAATCAAAACTCCTATACCAAAAATGTATACTTAAAATATGTCATCATTATCATCTGCTTACCCTTCAGGTTCAGTTTTTCCCTCGGACCCCTCGGACTCAGCGAGGGATACCACCTCTACCGCCTCAAGGGCAGTGTCCTGGAGCTTCAGACTCTTGGTCGGGGATACAACTGGGGAGAATGGCCAGTACCTCGCCCAGGCGGCCTCACCTGCTATGCTGAACAGGGGCCTTGCGGGGAATGGGGAAGATTGGAAGGGATAGACAAGGAAGAGGGAAGGAAGCGGCCGTGGCCTTAAGTTAGGTACCATCCCGGCATTTGCCTGGAGGAGAAGTGGGAAACCACGGAAAACCACTTCCAGGATGGCTGAGGTGGGAATCGAACCCACCTCTACTCAGTTGACCTCCCGAGGCTGCGTGGACCCCGTTCCAGCCCCCGTACCACTTTTCAAATTTCGTGGCAGAGACGGGAATCGAACCCGGACCTCCGGGGGTGGCAACTAATCACGCTAACCACTACACCACAGAGGCGGACCTTAAAATATGTACATTATTAAATTCTTCATCTAATAGGCTAACCTGGTACAGTGACAGTTACTTCATACACTGTTTCTTATTCCGAGCACAAATATATAACACCGGTTTCAAATACTGTTCTGCATATGCGATATATATATATATATATTGCCAGTTGCTTTACATCGCACTGACACAGATAGGTCTTATGGCGACGATGGGACAGGAAAGGGCTAGGAGTGGGAAGGAAGCGGCCGTGGCCTTAATTAAGGTACAGCCCCAGGATTTTCCTGGTGTGAAAATGGGAAACCACGGAAAACCATTTTCAGGGCTGCCGACAGTGGGGTTCGAACCTACTATCTCCCGAATACTGGACACTGGCCGCACTTAAGCGACTGCAGCTATCGAGCTCGGTATATGCGATATTTGGGCCGGAAACGCACACTAAGAAGAGGTTTTCTTCGATCCTCGCAGTTCCCCAACCTACTCCTTAAATTATAGTGCAACTCAACTATTAGGTAAAATACCGTCACCATGGCTACTGGTCGTAACATAATTGTATAGTATAAATACGTTATTGATGTCCATAGTTCAATAATGATATTAATGACACCAAGAGCCCAAGAGCAAGAACTGAATGAAATATTACGAAGAATTTTCAGCAATCAAGGAAACAATAACTTCCTGATTATTACAATATTAATTGTAAGGATGTATACCAGCAAACAACATACTAGCCAACAGAAGTTAGACGCCTATTGCGTCAAACACTAGTTTTAGCATGACTGAACACACAAACCTCTCCATATAGATTACGCTGCTGTCACAGTGGAAAAGATCCCAAGATCACGG
Organism: Anabrus simplex; assembly: GCF_040414725.1. NCBI lineage: Eukaryota > Metazoa > Arthropoda > Insecta > Orthoptera > Tettigoniidae > Anabrus > Anabrus simplex. The sequence goes on along the minus strand of NC_090266.1, from coordinate 739,980,648 downwards.
GTTCGATCCCGGCCGAGTTAGTTCATATCTGAAAGTCGGACCAAAATATTGCTACCTGACAGCATTGTTGTTGGCATGTTATAAACTTCCGGTGACATACTCTGAGCGCACTCGACAAAATTCATTCATCTTTAGGAACTGCCCAGCGGTGTTCCACTTCACTACATGATGGCAGGGCAATCAAAACGTCGAATTCGGTATGCAGGCCGTGTAGCTGGTATCACAATCCGATAGCAGACGTCACAGATCATTAATAAAATCATCATTACAGGATTCGCTAATAATAATGATATTGTTTATTACGTCGAACTAACTACGTTTTAACGGTTTTCGGAGACGCCGAGGTGCCGGCATTTTGAGCTACAGGAGTTATTTTACGTGCCAGTAAATCTACCGACACGAGGCTGGTATATTTGAGCACCTTTAAATACCACCGGACTGAGCCAGGATTGAACCTGCCAAGTTGGGGTCAGAAGGCCATCGCCTCAACCGTTTGAGCCGCTCAGCCCGGCTGAACACAATACCTTTAGCAACTCTGAGTGGGAGTTTAGTCTCATATGCATCTTCAGTTAACAAAACACACGCTGCCTTTCATGAGAAAAGTTTCACTTCTGAAACCAGTTGATGATGTGCTTGCAGTTATGGTGTTTGATCGATATTCAGCCCCAGCATTTGCCTGGTGGGAAAATGGGAAACCACGGAAAACCATTTCAGGGCTGCCGACAGTGGGGTTCGAACCTACTATCTCCCGAATACTGGATACTGGCCGCACTTAAGCGACTGCAGCTATCGAGCTCGGTGTACCTTAATTAAGGCCACGGCCGCTTCCTTCCCACTCCTAGCCCTTTCCTGTCCCATCGTCGCCATAAGACGTATCTGTGTCGGTGCGACATAAAAAAAAAGCTTTTTCTAGGGCCTTCTGTAACAGTTTTTCGGCATATATATTGAACAGAGCCGGTGACATGCAACATCCCTGTCTCACTTCTCTTTCCATACCCACTTCTTCTGTTTCATATTCATCTACTCTAACCATCACCTTCTGATTCTTACACAACTCTTACCAGTCTTCTTTCTGTCTTTCCAGTCTACACCAATATCTTTCAGAATCCTCATCAGAATGCACCAGTTACACAGGCATCTGTAAATACATGGAGTCTTTTGACACTGATGTCAATGAAGTTCACTATGATGTGCTGCAGGAAGGAGATAACTTCACCTGGACCTTTCTTCCCGACTAACTCTGTATATGGGAACATTGTTGTAGTACCATCCGGAAAACGGTGTATCCCAAAATTGAAAAGCCACAACTCTCTTGCGTAGAACATTTCCGTGATAGGGATGTGAGGGTAAAAAATATTCTGCATATACAGTACCTAACAAAAGTCCGACTCGTTGGCTGAATGGTCAGCGTACTGACCTTCGGTTCAGAGGGTCGATTCCCGGCCGGGTCGGGGATTTTAATAGTTTCTGATTAATTCTTCTGGCTCGGGGACTGGGTGTATGTGTCCGTCCCAACACTCTCCTCATCATATTCAGACAACATACCACACTACCAACCACCACAGAAACACGCAACAGTGATTCCATCCCTCCATACAGGGTTGGCGTCAGGAAGGGCATCCGGCCGTAAAACAGGGCCAAGTCCACATGTGCGACACAGTTCGCACCCGCGAACCAACGGGTGTGGGAAAAACGGTAGGAAAAGAAGAAGAAAACAGTGCATAACAAAAGTTTAAGACCACCACCCAAAATCAGTTAATGGACTCCTGATCCTACATTTACTTTACGAATTGTTCTGCAACATATTTTGTACCTTATTCGTGTCGACAAACACATTAAGAAGAACAACCGTTGAAATATCAAATTAAGGAGTTATAATTTTTCAAGCATTTTGATAACCTATTAAAAACACTTCTGGGTGTTCACTAAACTACAAAAGGTATATTGGCCAACTTTTGGAATATGAAAGGAAAACGATGAATTAGAGACTGCAGGGATAGTTTCAGCTCGAGACATAATTCACTGACAGAGAGGAGAATCCAACCCTTCCCTTAAAAATTGAATTGTTGAGAAAATTTCATTCAAATTAAAACGAACGTTTACTCTCGAGAATATACTGAAAAGAAGAGGGACTTAACAAATGTTTTTCGACGACTGTGTCTTGGATATGAAATTCTGCTGTGTTTTAGCATTCTGTTACATACAGTCTGCTCTCTGCCCCAGCAGACTTCTGAAGAATTCTGCCACGGTTGGAAACGCTGGAGGATTTTCTGTGCATATTCGAACGAAGGATAATGGAAAAGCTTTGACTAATGGAAAAATAAAATGTATGAGACTGTTAATTATGTGATCTCATGTGGTAGCATCTACATTTGTGCGCGGAATCCGATCCAAATAAGCATGCATTGTTCGGAAATAGAGAAGATAGTAACAATCTCGCTGAGCAATAACTATCTCCTCCAAACAGGGCAATCATATTTTAACAAAATAACGATATAGGTTAGAGAAGAGAGGAACCATGCCCATGACCCTACTATCCTAAGATCGTGCCTGCGCACACGACGAAGAGCCTGCTGTCCACTATACCATTAGTTAGATTATGGTTGAAATGCCAACAACAGTTGAACGTTTGTATTAATTAATTAATTAATTAAGTAAGTAATTAAGTTATTTATTTATTTATTTATTTATTTATTTATTTATTTATTTATTGTGAGTAAGTTGTGAGTTTGGATAATCTACGACCCCACGATGTGGCCTGTGTAACACTGTTTCGTTGAAGACTTTCTACTTTATCCATCATATAATTGTTGCATTCAACTGAATAACTACTTAAAATAAATAGAACAATAAATCATTTGAACGTAATATGAAGTACTGAACTGTAGAAATTCCTGAAAAGCTTGGCATGTTCCTTGTTACAGGAACATGTGAAAATGAACCTGTTTAAAAGAATTCTCAAAGAACTTTGAAGAATGATTTGTGGTTATCTACGATGTGAGAAACCCACTACTGATTATAATCAATTGGTAAGAGGGAGACCTGCTCGATGTGCTTTCTCTCCTAGACACAAAGGCACAAAAGGACAAGCAATACGTGTGATCTGCTCTCGCAGCCTGTGGGCGGAGCACTGTCATGGAATTTGCAGTGAAAGACACCAGAACAGATGAAGACGAAAATAAACAATGCTTAACTATTCAGTGAGGATATTAATGGTTGTATAAAGCAAAGTAATTTTGAAATAATTTATTCAGCAAATAGTAAAAAAGTGTAATATTGTAATGATGAAACCCACTTTTACTAGTAACGTATTTTTTTTTAGCATAGCACAAACTCATTCTTAACAGAAAATATATTGTGATACTATACTCTGGTTAAAAAGAGAAATAACATAAAAGTTAAAACGCATATTTACAAATAATTGACTAAATTACGTTTTAAATGGGCCTTCTGCGACCTCAGAATTTTGTTTATGTTCTAGAAATAATAGGGTGTTTTCTGTTCATTTTATTATTTTGTAGTAGATAATATAAAGAAAACCAGAAGCCTCTAGTAAGCATCGACCGTGTTTAACATAGAGATGAACTTTACAGAATTATTTAAGTTTGCACAACCTGTAACGAGGGACTTATTTTTAGAGACTTTTTCAATGCACTGACAGCGCTGCTGATGCTCATGTAGTTTAAGGATAAGGCTAACAGATGGCACTACATTAAAAGTGGATATTTCAATCTTTTTTCTACAACCTCAATTGTCACCCTCGTATGAAACCTCCTCAATTATACGCTATACAGTAATTTCTCAATATTTTTCCCATCGTCGCCATAAGACCTATCTGTGTCGGTGCGAAATGAAAGCCACTAGCAAAAAAAAAAAAAAAAACAACCTGGTTATGACTATTTTTCAACCACGAAGATCCGCTGTATAAGTGTATGCTCTCACTGTGTAAATACTGGCCGCCTGGTCTTCCGAGGACGAACGCCATTAGTAGTAAGTAATATATATATATATATATATATATATATATATATATATATATATATATTTTATGTCGCACTGACAAAGATAGGTCTTATGGCGAAGATGAAGTAACCCCAGCATGTGCCTGGTGTGAAAATGGGTAACCAGTATCTCCCGAATTCAAGCTCAGACCAAGTTCTTTCTCGTCATGTAAAATATTGTCACGGGTCTTAAGATACGGTTTCCTCGAGAGCGTTACATTTCTTGACTGTCGCCAGCATTAGTGGTTTAAATATGAAATGTATATTTGCTTCAAAAATATGAAGTGAAGCCGTCAATGCTTATGCCGAAAGGTAATTGAGGATTAAATGTTAATTAAATATGAAACCCACTGGCATGCTTAAAAAGAAACCCCCTTTCAGAACTGAATCCCAGCTATCCAATGTCTGCTGCAGTCGAAAGCGCAGCAATTATTGATATCTTGTACCGAAGAGTCGAGAAAGAACAAGAAATTATAGAGCAATGTAGAACAGCCGTGTTCACCATTCACGTCTCAAAAGAAATAGTGAGCCCCTTAGGAAGGGGTTTTCTATTGAGTTCCGAACACTTGAGCTGGTGGTGACTGGCCCTGCTAGGTACGTACTGTATCTTAATCCTTGTTAATAATACGTGTGTATGGTCCCCTCAATAGATAATGAACTGTCTGTAACACATCGCGTGCTCCGATGCTATTAGCAGAAGCCGCCTGTTTCGTCGCGTATTGTTTACACACAAGGAGCACAACGAGTTGATCCACCCCCGCAACGCACGGCCGCACCCAATCACGGCCAGCTTCACCAGATACAATCTGGAAATGACGGGTTTGAAGCGAGCCCTTAATTGCATGCTTCTTGGGGCCATGATTGATGTGCTACCGTCAAGTGCCAGTGTTACTGCAATCTGGTGTTCTTTTTTGAATTTAGTATTCTTTAATCAGTATTTGGCTATCGGGTACTGGCCTACACAAGGTCCTTGTGTGCAGAGACCAGAAAATGTAGCTATTCAATGCAGTCTAATGGAAGACTCAGTAAATGGTTGACATGCCTTACCCAATAGCGACAACAACACCGGTTCACACCTTGATAGGACCTACCTTCACTTGACGTTTATTTCTCGTTCTGATCAATACTGCTAGGCCCATATTGCGTGATCAAAGTAACTAAAAAGAAAATAGTAAAGCTATGGGCCTATCTACATGATTACCAATAGCAATGAAATGAAAAGGGCAAGAAATACGAGTTGACGCCTTCGAAGACAAGTATGGGAATCACGGGACTTTGGCTGAGTCTCACAATGAATCCACTTAATTGTGCTATTTTCTAGCCCAATCTCCTTCAATAAACCCTTGTGTTTTTTAAAATCTCGATTATGTTCGTTTTGTGAGACCTATGGATTCTTCATTTTCACGCCCAATCTCCTTTAGTGAACTCTTGCAGTTTTTTCACTCTGATGCCGTTCGTTTTGTGAGACCTATGGAGTCTTCACTTTCCTTTCCAATCTCCAATCGTGAACTCTTGTGGTTTTCCCACTCCCAAGATGCTATAATAGATTTACGAAACCTACAGAGTCTTTCATTTTCCTGCTCAGTCTCTTTTAGTTAACTCTTGTGGTTTTCTCATCTCGATGATGTTAGTGCTGTGAGACTTTCATTCCCAGTCTCCTATTGTGAATTCTTGTGATTTTCCCATATCGATGATTATAGGCCCGGGAGACCTATGGAGTCTTTTGGCTTTCCCATCTCGATGATGTGAGGTTTGTGAGTCATATGGACATTTTCATTTTCATATCTATTTTTTTTACATTATCCACTAATTCTTCGAGAAGACAGAACTATTTCTCTTCCTACAGCAATGTTTTGCGAAACTCGTAATATTAATATTTTGTATGATAATACTGTTATTTTGCTTTACGTCCCACTAACTACTTTTACGGTTTTCGGAGAATATTTTGTACCATAAAACAATAATTATTATCTCAAGCAATGATGTGTTCTTAATCTTTTGGAAATCCAGCAATAAAGAGGACAAACCGGAAGAGTCCAGCTACAATTTCCAGAAAACTGTAACATTGTGCGGCACCATGACCATGACCATGGCGTGCTGGCCTCTGGTCCAGAGGGTCGTGGGTTCGATTCGCAGCCGGATCGGGGATTTTAAACTTCACTGGCTAATTCCGATGGCTCGGGGGCTGGGTGTGTGTGACGTCTTCAGCATTAGAATTCATCATAGGTAGGGACCATCTACACAGACGCGCAGGTCACCTATACAGCGTCAACTCGAAAGACCTGCCCCAGGCCTCTTAGCAGGCCACAGCGCATTATTATTATTATTATTATTATTATTATTATTATTATTATTATTATTATTATTATTATACTGTAGCTTTTATTATAATTATCTCTCAACCACCACTGATCTGCGCACAGGGCAGTCGCCTAGATGTTTACCCAGTAGTTGTGATGTTTGGAACATCAAAGCATGTGATAAATTATTGAACTGTGTAATTAATTGATAATATGTATATATTTAATCACTGGTAGATCATTTTAAAATTTATATATATATATAGGGTTTTAATCATCCATTTCACATCATTTCATTTCTTTGTATCGCGGCTATAACGTATTCTGAACGAACCACATATTGGGTAAAGTATTTCAACATCATTCATATTAATAGCTTGCAGTAAATTTTCAAATAGCCGTTGTGAGGTGACCAGGGTCAGCAGGCTAATTTCAGCCCATTTCCAGGAAAAGTACGTCATCAAGGTTACGAGAGACTTTACCCTCTCTCTCCACCTTCTGAAGAGACAGTTGAAACATTATGAACGCCGACTTTTCGAAGTTCGCTACCTGACGCTTTGATTTCGCGGGAAAGTTTAGCCTATGTGAATGGACGTAATGAAGTAACGTGATGGATTCCTAGCAATACACAGGAGAAGGCATGAGACCTCTAATCTTACTGGACCATGTGATATGGCTGATGGAAGGAGACTTTTGAACCGATATACTTCGAAGACAAGAGCTGGAGAGGACATTCTTCTTCTTACTCTGAGACACAGGGACACTCTTGGAAGATATTCTTACTACGATTCTACGTCTGCACATCGGAGAAGATTTTAACTTAGTTCACTTCGCATCTGAGTATATACTACTCAAAAGTTACACTCATTGGGACCTGTTATCTCAGTGACGAGAGGTAGTCAACGGGAGACCGGTTTTGACTAGTATAGGGGAGGAGAGCTTTTATTATGAATTTAGTTACGCTACTGTTCCGTAATACGGAAAAATACCAGTGTATTCTCTCCATGAACATAACCCATGGTGGTTTTGCTTTTAAAATTAGGACTCATTACAACTTTATGTAAGGAGTACAGTAGGAAGTGTTAAGGCAGGAAAGTCATATTACAGCTAGTGTATTATGCACGAAGCAGTAGGACTGGAATCCAACAACAGATGACGCAGCCGGTACGAGAGAACCATTCATCATCAGCTTCAAGATAACAGACTCTACAAATGGTGAGCTTATGGCATAAGTTACTGCAAGTCTACGCGTTACCATTCATGTTCTTAGAGTTAATTTCATTCAATTTTTCTTTTGCTTCCGTATGTTCAGATTTCGTTCATACACCGTTACGTCACGTTTTTCATCCTAATAAATAGATGTCTTAATTTGTACTTTATGAAATGATTATTAATGATCCTTAAATTCCAAGTTAGTGTACTTAATGGTTAGTGTCCCGTCACCCTACCCCTGGGAGTTTTTTGAGTCTCATGACGTATTATTATTATTATTATTATTATTATTATTATTATTATTAATATTATTATTAATAATTATGAACTATCGTTTTCAAGCCATAAGCTTGAAGGCTGGTGCCCATGGGATATTGTTTATTGAGAAACAATGAGATATAATTTATTTGTATGTATATTCAGTCTTCAGTCCTAAGGCTAGTTGGATCCTCAACAGCTCTGCCATCACCTGTCATAGATGGCCTAGGCATCACTGAAGTGGCGTACTAGGGAAATGAGGAGTGAGGTAGTTTCCCGTTGCTTTCCTCACCGAGCCAGAAGTTGCTATTACATATCAGTCTGCCAAGCCCACTGAAATGCATGCACCAACCGACCCTATGAGCAACATTTTCACACCATTCATAGCAGGGACTGGCTGCAGAAGGAATGGCATTACTAGCATAGCTCATACCTCAGTCACTTTCATATTGTCAAAGCCAAGGATAAGACAGAGACAGATCAATGAAAGTAATCATTTATTTATATTACTGTTAAAGTGACCCGCCACGTTATAATACTGTCACACATCTGTGGGCTGAGTGGGTACGTCACATAGCTTCTTCAATAATTTCCAAGAAGTTGAAAATTTATAGAACACCTCCCTTGGTAAATTATTGCAATCCCTAAATCCTCTTTCTATACACGAATAGTTGTCATGATATGTCCTCTTCAAGTCTAAATATCTTCATATTATGATCTTTCCTACTTTAAAACCACCACCCAGACTTACTCGTCTACTAACGTCATTCCACGCCACCCCCCAGCTCAGAATATCCCGCTTCGTCAATCAGCTTTCCTCCTTACTCCCACATGTTTACAACAGTTTCCTAACTCCACTCTTTCTCACAAATCACTCAGAACCTACTGTACAGCTTTTCTTCGGATTTTTCCCTCTTCTCGAATCACGGAATCCGGTGAGGGTCCATTACACTGGAACCATGCTCTAATGAGGTCCTACCAGAGACATATGTCCTTTCCTTTACATCCTCACGACTATTTCTTCTTCTTCTTCTTCTTCTTCTTCTTCTTCTTCTTCTTCTTCTTCTTCATCTGCTTACCCTCCAGGATCGGTTTTTCCCTCGGACTCAGTGAGGGATCCCACCTCAACCGCCTCAAAGGCAGTGTTCTGGAGCTTCAGACTCTGGGTAGGGGATACAACTGGGGAGGATGACAAGTATCTCACCCAGGCCTCCTCACCTGCTATGTTGAACAGGGGCCTTGTTGGGGGATGGGAAGATTGGAACGGATAGACAAGGAAGAGGGAAGGAAGCGGCCGTGGCCTTAAGTTAGGGACCATCCCGCCATTTGCTTGGAGGAGAAGTGGGAAACCACGGAAAACCACTTCGAGGATGGCTGATGAGGGAATAGAACCACGCTCTACTCAATTGACCTCACAAAGCTGAGTGGACCCCGTTCCAGCCCTCGTACCACTTTTCGAATTTCGTGGCAAAGCCGGGAATCGAATCCGGGCCTCCGGGGGTGGCAGCTAATCACACTAACCACTACACAACAGAGGCGGACTACATCCTCACTACAACCCCTAAATACCCTCATAACCATATGGAGAGTTCTATAACCATGGTAATGCGATTACTCTAATGCAGATCTTTCCTTATAATAGCACCTAAGTACTTACAGTGATCACCAGGAGGTACTCCTACTCCATCAACACAGTAACTGAAACTGAGAGGACTTTTCCTCTTGGTGGATTAAACTTATTATTCTTTTCGGATGTCCCGTTAGAGGCCCGCATAAACATAAAGATGACATATTACGGTTAATATTTTATTTCGCCTATGGGTAACACTTTACTTTCAAACAGAGCTGCATCACCGTCTCTTCTCCAACAGAAGTTTAACAATAACTCTGGGTACCTAGTAGCAAACTACGAGTGTGCCGGATAACCACTACCGAGCGATTAGGCCCCGTAGTTAGGGGCGCGCAGCTGTGAGCTTGCATCCGGGAGATAGTGGGTTCGAGCCCCAATGCCGGCAGCCCTCAAGATGGTTTTCCGTGGTTTCCCCATTTTCACACCAGGCAAATGATAGGGCTGTACGGTACCTTAATTAAGGACACGGCCGCTTCCTTTCCGCCCCCAGGCCTTTCCTATCCCATCGTCGCCATAATACCTCTCTGTGTCGGTGCGACGTAAAGCCAATTCTAGAAAAAAAGGATAATCACCACCTAAGAAAAAATTAAGCCGACTAAAAAAACGTACCACCAACCAAGGAAAGGAATTTTAGGCCTACTGTTGTTCTAAGATGTATAAAATACACAGTTCAAAAATATTAGGGGGACATGTTTTGTAACGTCTGGTATGTGAACGTTAATTACGTAGATGGGGTTACAGTAGTCGTACAGCATACCCTGAGACCTTAGCTACACAGGGTATGTCAAATCGAAGTTATACTCCATCTGTAAGCGTAGCCATGCATTAAAATGTCAGGTGACCCCTCAAAACAAAGTGAATAGCGGTGCGTCCGTGTGTCGTTGTGAGGTACACAGACTACAGCGGACATTTGAGCACGTTGTACGTAAACTAGCACATCCCATGAGGCATCTTAACGAAGTTCAAGTCGCAAGGGCCGTCACTTTGATCCAGAAAGGATGTGTTGCTGTGGATCTCAATGTCTCTCCGTCAGTGATTCACCACTTCTGGAATCGCTACAGTGAGACAAGCCAGTTCACCAGGAGGGCTGGACAAGGTCGTGGACGCATGGCAACCCCACAGGATGACCGATATCTGACCATCTGTGCGTTGCGGCGTCGTTCAACAACTGCCAGAGAACTGCAAAAAGACCACAGGAGAGTCACTGGAGTCACTGTGTCTGACCAGACAGTAAGGAACAGGTTAAGAGAAGTGTCCTCACGACCCAGACGTCGTGTTCGAATGCCCCGTTTAACGCAGCAACATCGCGCAGCTCGCCTTGTGTTTGCCTGCACCCACGTCAACTGGCAACTTCGCCAATGGAGAACGGTGTTGTTCACAGACGAGTCCAGATTTCCCCTGACACAGCGTGATGGACGTCAACGTGTATGGAGACGCCGTGGTGAGCAGTAGATGCCAAATGTTGTCCAGGAAGGCGACCGATTCGGCCTCTGAAAACCGTCAAAAGTAGTTAGTGGGATGTAAAATTATTATTATTATTATTATTATTATTATTATTATTATTATTATTATTATTATTATTATTATTAATTGTTATAGCGTCTGTGTTTGATTAATGAAAGCTAGCTTTGAGGAAGTAGTCGTGAACCTTCAGATAAGATAACTTACCGCGAATTTTCCGAAGCATTTGTATTAAGCATCGGTCCGGCTCCTTGGCTGAAGGCTCAGCCTGCAGGCCTTCGGTTCAGAGGGCCCCGGATTCGATTCCCGGCCGGATCGGGGCTTTTAATGGCATATGGTTAATTCCCTTACTCGAGGACTGGGCGAATGCGTTCATCTTAACACACTTCTCCTCATCTACATACACCACAGCACAAAATAAGAGAAATACGCAAAAGTGAATACATCCGTCTACATATAATTGGCGTCGGGAAGAGCATTCGTCTGTAAAACTGGGCAGAAAGTACATCAAGTGTCAAACCCAATACATTTGGAATATAGAAGAATAAATAATGCTATTTGCTTTACGTCACATGTACTTTTTTGACGGTTTTCGGAGACGCTGAGATGCCGGAATTTAATCCTACAGGAGTTCTTTCATGTGCCACTAAATCTACCGACACGAGGCTGACGTATTTGAGCACCTTCAAATACCACCGGACTGAGCCAGAATCAAACCTGCCAACTTTGGGTCAGAAGACCAGCGCCCCAGTAGTCTGAGTCACTCAGCCCGGGAGAAGGAGAAGAAAAAGAAGAAGAATAAAAAGAAGGAGATAGACACATTCGACAATGAAGACAGATCGAACATTTGACAGTCTCCCAGATTTACAGTCAGGTGCATGTATACACGATGGATCTACGAGCGCAAAACCGAGTCAACTAAACAATATCTCATCAAGTCGTTGCACCTCGAGGGCAATATTTCATATCAGCCAACAGTGCGGCTACGTTTGATCTTCGGGCGCAGCAGTAAAAGTTTTCTGCCCGTATCAGATTCCTCGCGCCCATTAGACCTCAACGGCCCGAACATAAACCCATTCGTTCTCTGACGTACGTGTTTAGCGTTTCAGTTTCATGGTTGAGGGACAGCAGATATGACGGGTATAAAAAGGAAAATAAAGAAACGGAAAAAGAAGGGGAGAATGAAGGAACGAAAATATTTAAATAGACAAAGACTAGACTGATAACATTTAGTGTCGGCTCGTGTTTTCTCATGAGCAGTAAGCGGGGCTGCTCCTATCACCAGCGAGGTCATGAATCATAACTTATCAGGGAATCTAGGGGTAAAGGTAGGAGTTTATTAATAAAAATTAGCACAGATAATGACACTTTTATGAGAAACCTCCGTTGCTCAGGCGGCAGCGCGCCGGCCTCTCACCGCTGGGCTCCTTGGTTCAAATCCCGGTCACTCCATGTGAGATTTGTGCTGGACAAAGCAGGGGCGGGACAGACTTTTCTCCGAGTACTCCGGTTTCCCTCTCATCTTTCATTCCAGTAACACACTCCAGTATCATTTCATTTCATCTGTAATGCATTAATCATTGCCCCAGAGGAGTGCGACAGGCTTCGGCAGGCGGCACAATTCCTATCATCGCCGCTAGATGGGGGTATCATCCATTCCATCACTGACCCGGTCGAATGACTGGAAACAGGCTGTGGATTTTCAATTTTCAATGACACTTTTATGAGTGTGCTGGCCAAGGAGCGACCATTGGCGAACCTGGGGTGTACTGACTTCCTTCTTATGCCATACGCCATACATTTCGGCAGATCTGTTGAATCCACAGTTACTTTATTGATGATTGGGACCTTCGTTTATTTACTCCACCCGCACTCTATACGTTGGACTTCGAGAGTCCAATTGTAGCTTTTAAAAATAAGTCCTAATATGCCACGTGATTTGTTGGAATATAGTTATCACAGCCATGGTTATTACACATTGGAAGCCTGTTACTCATTACCGTAACATTTTATATCTTCACGAAGAACTGTCCATTTGATGTTCATTCCTGGGAACAAGACAGTACACCGGGCGAGTTGGCCGTGCGCGTAGAGGCGCGCGGCTGTGAGCTTGCATCCGGGAGATAGTAGGTTCGAATCCCACTATCGGCAGCCCTGAAGATGGTTTTCCGTGGTTTCCCATTTTCACACCAGGTAAATGCTGGGGCCGTACCTTAATTAAGGCCACGGCCGCTTCCTTCCAACTCCTAGGCCTTTTTCCTATCCCATCGTCGCCATAAGACCTATCTGTGTCGGTGCGACGTAAAGCAAAAAAAAAAAAAAAAAGACAGTACCTAGCAAGATCATCTGGATATTTTATGTCGCCTGCGGGAGTCCACCGTCGACAGCAGCCAGAGAGGTGAGGCAGTGGAAAATAAATAAATAAATAAATAAATAAATAAATAAATAAATAAATAACCCTGTACACCAGACCTTACCGGTCTCGCAATTAGATCTTGCCAACGCATTCCACCAATGTGATCAATTTTCAACACAGGCCTGAGTGCAGGTCATGGCGAGAACTTCCACTGGTTCAAATTGCAAGGTAAAACTTCCACCCAATTCCCAGAAAATAGAATTTGAATATTTCGCGAGTGTTTCATGAGACCACCACGCGAGGCATTCTCATAACAAACGCGCAGCGCAACGAGCACATTCTCCGCTTCACAATCCCGTCATTCACAGATCGATTGTCGCCTCTGTAGTGTTTTTGTTTGTTGCTGTTTTACACAGGCCCTCTGTTCATGTAGCAAAAAAAAAAAAAAAAAAAAAAAAAAAAAAAAAAAAAAAAAAAAAAAAAAAAACTTTTAGTTGTACGCAACTGTCAATATCCACTATGTAGCAATTCGTAGATGTAACACAAATATTCCAACGATGTATACCGTGGTGGTTTAACTTCGCACCAACAGATATAAGGTTTCCAGCGACGTAAGGATGGGACAGGACTAAGACTGTGTAGGTAGCGGTCGTAGACTTAATTAAAGTACAACCCCAGCACTTACCTCGTGTGATAATAATTTCGTGTGGCTATTTCTAGCCCAGTGAAGCCCTTGTAAGGCAGACCCTCCGATGAGGGTGGGCGGCATCTGCCGTGTGTAGGGAACTGCGCGTTATTGTGGTGGAGGATAGTGTTATGTGTGGTGTGTGAGTTGCAGGGATGTTGGGGACAGCACAAACACCCAGCCCCGGATCATTGGAATTAACCAATGAAGGTTAAAATCCCCGACCCGGCCGGGAATCGAACCCGGGACCCTCTGAACCGAAGGCCAGTATGCTGACCATTCAGCCAACGAGTCGGACGCCTCGTGTGATAACGGGAAACCACGGAAAACCATCTTCAGGGCTGCCCACAGAGGGATTCGAACCCACCATCTCCCGAATGCAAGCTGACAGCTACGTACCCCTTACCACGTGGACACTCGCTCGATTCTCCAGCTCCTTTTCAAGCCAAATAATCGTATACCAGAGGGTAATGGGAACTGAAAAATATGGTTTATACTGAAATATGGCTATCAGGTAGTTTATGTACCTAGGTCCAATGACTTTAAAATAAATATTCTGAAAACTGATATACACGAATGAGAGGGGTAAAATTAATAAATGGCAGCTGAACCAAACTAATTGAAGAATCGGGTAAGAATTCCTTTCTCTACTACACAGAGGGTAACTTGTCTATATACAGGAAGGATTTTGTTCACTAAAGCGGTTCCATTTCTTAAGCTAATGTATTGGAGTTCTGAAGATCTCGAGATAATGTCAAAAATATTGTTGTTTGTCTAGCAATTATTACAAGCTCGAGCGCACAGAAGACGTTTTTGTGAAAGGAGGAGTCAAGCCCGATGCACTAATGTTTCCACAATATTGACTTTATTCCACTCAGCTCCTAGAATAAATAGAGTGAGGGAAAGGGCTGGACAAGACACTCTCACATTCTCGGCGTTCCTCTTAGGGAAGAATGGAATGGCTGCAAACAAGCACAAGACTTCGGAAACAAGAGAATTCTGTAAGGAAGGAAGAGATCCACTCCTCACAGCTGAGGGCGTGGATATTCCCACGGTTTTCGATTTCGAGGCATGTTATAGTACCGATAAACCTAACTAAAAGCAAACAAGTAAGCTGGTACTTTTTACGTGACTACTGATATCGTAATAATGGCCACGACACCTCAAGTTTTACGTGGAGTCTGACCAAAGAGGATGTGACTTAACATTTCAAACATCATAAATGAACGAATAAATGAACCATGGAAATCAAAATCCCTTAACTCCAGTAAACCAAATTTTACAGGAGGGACAAAAACTATTTTATGGCCTATTTCGTATTAAATCATCCTGATATTTTGTTGAATTGCAGGACTACCTTAATATAAACTAACTACGAATATTAAAAAGAACGTTAGTCAGATAGGACGTTTAAAAATTATATGTGCCTGTAATTAGGTGGTTTTTGATTTCCACAGAGTCTTAACACACTGCATCAGAAGACCCTTTGTGGCAGTCTACTTCACTGTACAGATACAGTTGTTTACACCCACCCACACTGGTTGAGGTAGAATTCTTCACAAACGTTTGTAATGGGACGAGGGAGAATTCGCTGGAAGACGAAAGCTATGGTTTTTGGGTCATTCTCATCTTCTTTTGGCATGGGATATTGCTGGCAACTAACTATTTTTTTAAATTTGCTTTACTTCGCACCGACACAGATAGGTCCTATGACGACGATAGATAGAATATTTATGGAAAGCAGAAACTCGCTAACTAAACCCTACTTCTTTTTCTACCGCATGTCCCATACCTGTGAGGTCGCGGGTGCGAACTGTGTCGCACATATGGATTTGGCCCTGTTTTACGGCCGGATGTCCTTTCTGACGCCAACCCTATATGGAGGGATGTCATCACTATTGCATATTTCTGTGGTAGTTGCTAGTGTAGTGTGTTGAATGAATATGAAGAGGAAAATGTTGGAACAAACACACACACCCAGGCCCCGGGCCAGAAGAATTAATCAAAGGCGATTAAAATCCCCGAACCGGCCGAGAATCGAACCCGGGGCCCTCTGAACCGAAGGCCTCAACGCTGACTATTCAGCCAATGAGTCGGACAGAAACTCGCTAACTCCATGGAATAAACTGGTTTGTGATTTCCACGAAATAATAAACAGCTTGTAGCTGACTAATTATCTTCGGATTTTGGGTGTTTTATGCTATAAATGGATAGCAGGCTACGCTTGCAATACTTTTCCATCATTACACCGAAAGTGAGAAAAGAGTGAAGTTAGATGGCTTTTGATTTCCATGATTCAAGTATGTGTTTGTCATTAGAATCTCCCTGTGCTGCTCCATCCGTTAACAGCACAGTGAGAAGAGCTCGATTTAACATTGTTAACTACAGTAATTTGTTTTAGTTTCATGTAAGGGAACGGAGACATCACGGTCCGCAGCCTCTTGTGTGTTAAGTCTTGTCTGAACCAGGGAGCGTATTAATTACGCCTGTGATTGAGAAAGACTGAGAAGCAATCTCCTGGAATGGCCGTGAATGGGTTACGAGCCGAGCTCTCTTTTTAAATACGTTACCTGCCTTTACTGGCGAGACCTAGTGTTTACATTGCACTATGTCTTCTGGTATGGGCTAGAGCAATTTTTATACTTTCATTGATCTGTTTCAGTCTTATCCTTGGCTTTGACAATATGAAAGTGACTGAGGTATGAGCGATGCTAGTAATGCCATTCTTTATGCAGCCAGTCCGTGCTATGAACGGTGTGAAATGTTGCTCATAGGAACTGTTGGTGCATGCATTTCAGTGGACTTGGCAGACTTGATATGTAATAGCAACTTCCAGCTCAGTGAGGAATGGAACGACAAACAACCTCATTCCTCATTTCCCTAGTACGCCTCTTCAGTGATGCCTAGGTCATCCATGACAGCTGTTGAAGATCCAACCACACTTCGGGCTGAGGAGTGAACATACACACCTGAGAGAACGTGCAACAGCTTCTAAATACTCGAACTATTCTTAAATGTGTGGCTTAGCCTGGAATCGAACATGACTAAGCGGACAGGAAGCTATCATGCTAACAGTCACGGCGGCGGACACTCCATTGCACAGACAAATCATCTTCCTGGCCTTTTCCTCGAGCGCTTGGGGTAGACGCTGTGAGTGGATTAAGTCAAGTTTTACGGCCGGGTGCCATTCTCAAGCAAGCAGGCAAGCAAGCAAGCTTGTAGTTTTATGCGACTTTTGACATAGTAGCCATAGGACCTCCAGGGTTATCTGCTTTACGTACATCGCACCAACACAGATAGGTCTTATGGCGACGATGGAATAGGAAAAGGCTAGGAGTGGAAAGGAAGCGTCCGTGACCTTAATTAGGGTACATCCCCAGCATTTGCCTCGTATGAAAATGGGAAATCACGGAAAACCATCTTCAGGGCTGCCGACACTGGGGTTCGAACCCACTATCTCCCGAATACTGGATACTGGCCGCAGTTAAGCGATTGCAGCTACCGAGCTCGGTCATCAGAAATTGGACCTCAAGATCTGCACTCTTCTTCAAAAGGAAACCAACAAAACGAAAAGAAAGATACTACAATTGCAACCAGACCTTCCATCGCAGATAAAGTAATTTCTTTCCTACAAAGTCGAAGTCCACAAGAACAGGATGAAATTGATTTGATGTTCTTCAGCTTCGCCAAGACCGTGAAACAGTTTTCACCTCGGAGAAAAGCTTCAGTTAAGGCTAAGCTAAATTAGTACATAACAGAGCAAGAATTGGCTCATTTACAGGAAACGGAAGAAGTTACATTTTCAAGAAGGGAAACTCCTTTTCCTCCACACTCCTCATCTTGTTACTCTAGATCCTCCAGCTGCACCACCGATAGGGTGAATCCTTCCCGTCGGGCCTTAGGTGACGGACTGGCACATTTATCCAAACTCCTCATCCTGGTATGTCTGATGATAATGTACCGTTCGGACAAAATCCATCCCTTGACACAGGCCAGCCTTTCCACTATATTACACTGGATTCTGGCAAAGAGAGAGTTTCCTCCTTGCTTACTCTATAAAACGGGTAGCAGCAATAGGTAGGCCTATGTGGATGACAGGATTGAATTGACAAACAGGACCGCGAGCATACTGAGAGAGGGAATGGTGTACTTCACTTATATTTTCGTGTATGTTATGGTACCTTACTGATATAGTTATTAAGCAGATAAAGGTGTAATACTGTGTTAATAAAAAAGTTCCCTGGAATATAATGTGTTATTTTGATAATTTCTCCATTTACTCAAGTGGTGGGAAGACAGTGATGTTTAGAAAAGAAGAACACGAGCATGCATTACATTATAAACAACCATACGTGAGATTTACCTCAAAACAACAGAAAGTCGCCGAATTGGATCCTGTAGTTCGTATTCAGCTTTGTTATATCCTTCTTGATCATCTCTAAAAGCTCATCGAGACATCCAAACATCATTCTAAACGCCGTATAAAACCCTTCTTCTTCCTCCCTCAGCTAACGATACACGTTATTGAATACTTTTACAATTGATTGGTGTGAAAATGGGAAACCACGGAAAACCATCTCCAGGACTGCCGACAGTGGAGTTCGAACCCACTGGATACTGGCCGAAATTCTACTTTAATATCTTTCGAACTATTCATGTCGTGTACCCATAGCGTTCTGCGTTTATCCCTGTTATTAAGGGAAACTATGTTCAGATAGATAGAATAATTATATGTACCTTCTATACTGTCATATTACGTAATATATTGCGTGAGGAATCGAGAATTATTAACTAAATTCTTAAAGTTTTCACCACACATTACGTAAATAGGACCTCATCTCGTCTTATTTACCCTATTACCTCCTCGTCATCGTCTAAAGCTACTGCGATAAGAAGACGTTTTTCTTCAAACCGAGAGACCTCCATGATCTCGCCAAGTCACAGCATGAGAACTGGCGGAGACAGGTTCGTTATGGCCAGGCCGCGCGGGCTATCGCCAAATTTTCGCGTTCGCTCTCGTGTTCGTGTTCGCCGTATTGTGCGGGGACTGAACTGGCCTAGTTCGCTACGAGAGAATGGCAGGTTGGACCTGGGGTGCCAAACTGTCTGTGGTTAGGAAAGCTAGTATGTAGAATAATTCGAAGAATGGGATGGGGTAGAGTGAGGTGATATGGATTGGAGAACTGCATCAGATCAGTGTAAGGACTGATGACAAAAGAAAGGATATGCTGTGAATTTGCTGCTAAGGCACAAGGAGAGCTTTGGCAGAACGTGAACACGACACGACGCTCCTCCTGCTGACAAGTAACTGACAAGTAACTGGTATCGTGTGTATCAGAAACACTGACGACACTAGGTCTCTGCCGTTACCTATGGTTTACGAAACAAATTGTGGCTGCAGGAGACCGTTATCACAAGCCGCTAGAATCCTATAAGATGTATTTAAGAAGGAATTGCAGAACAATGAAGAACACGGAAGTTTCACTCATCATCGATCCAGACAATATATCTACATTTAAAATTAATATTTATTTATTTATTTACTTATTTATTTGGTAAAAACAAAATTACAAAACTTTCATATCCTACCAACTGAAAGGCAACTGCTTTTTCGATAACAGTTTGACTGATAAAACTGATGCTGATCCTGATGCGCATTATTTCGTTGTTTGGACACAGATGTATCAAAAATCCAGTCTTACCGCAGAGAGGCCGGCGAGCTTTAAGATAGCCCAAGTCCGTTTATTTTGCCACTTTCTCTGCTAACCACACACTCTTCCCGTGAGCTTCGTGGTACCTGCAGTGTAGCAAAAACTTACTACAATTAAGTGAAAGTCCGAGTTTGACCTGCGGATAATATTGTCGTTATAAAGGAAGCACGCTGCTGCCTCAGGCAGTCTGCCTTTCTGCGGAGGAATTTACTTAGTGTAGTATTTAAAGAGAACAAATAATTATTTCCCTCATGCTGATATTGTTCAATTTTGTGGTTTAAACTCTTAAATTTTTTTAAAAAAGGCTTGAAATTTTACGTGACTGTTGATATTTTGATCATAGCCAAGGCAAGGCACGTCCAGTTTTAAGTGGAATCAGAACCTCATTAACTCGTCTCGGTGACTCGAATTCACCATACAATTGTCTCATAGTTTATGATTAAATGATTAATGATGCATGCCATCCGAAAAGGTCTGATGCAGGTCTTTCGAACTGTCGCCTACAGGCAACCTACGTGACTTTGATAATGGGGCCCTACCTATGATGGATTCTAATGCTGAACACGGCACACACACCCAGTTCCCGAGCCAAAGGAATTAAGGTTAAATACCGCACCCAACTGGAAATCGAACCCGGGACCCCTTGGACCAAAAGCCAGCACGCTAACCATTTAGCCATGGAGCCGGACAAACCCGTGCCCACTTCCCGAGATGCTATATCTCTTTTCAGGCACACCCTCAATTAAGGTGAGCTGCATGTACCACTTCAAACCCAGCCCTCCTGCGATTCTTAAATCTCTAGCAGTACCGGGAATCGAACCCGGGCCTCCGACGATGGAAGCCTACAACGCTAACAGTTACGCTACGAAGAAGTGCATTTACATGATATGGATATGTAATTAGTGAAGCTTTAAAGCTGTTGGCTTTTCATCTTGAATCACAAAATATATTGAATAAAAACTTGTTGCACTAATCCTGTTCATAATTTTATCTATGAGGGTATAGCACAAAACCTCTTGTTCATATTGTTACGTGCCAATCAGGGATGACTAAGCGAGGGCGGGGACCACCCAGCGGGCCCGAGAACAGACCGCAGTCTTTCCTCTATTGTTCTCTTCAGCTGGTTTTCCCGTGCGCCTTACGAATGTGCAAGGAGAACCTTCCTCTCGAGCTGCTTCGCGAAGATTATATTAGTCCATCATCAGGATATAAAAAAGGAGGCTAGCCGCGAACAGTCAGTAGTTGGAGTAGTGGGAGTGGGACGGCAGTGGTGCTGGCTGTCGTCAAGTGTTCCACCGGAGTCAGTGTATCGTCGTACATTGAGCGGAGTACTGTGTGTACTACCTTGAAGTGGTGAGCGGAGTATTGTGTGCTGCACTGGAATACTGAGCGAAGTATTGTGTATGTACTGCCTTGGAGTACTGAGCGCAGTACTGTGTGTGTAATACTATGGACTGTAGTCCGACGTGGAGTCTGTGTACGGAGTATCGTAGTGGTCGTTAGCACTGCTGAGTTTTTGCTATTATGTGACCGTTGTTTTTAGTCATCAGTGTTGAGTAGTTCACTGTGTGGAGCGGCTAAGTGAGTTGACTGTGCTGACTGTGTGAGCGGCGGACTTTCTCTGGAGTCGAGCCAAGGAACAGTCGTCGTGTGCTGTAGTGGTCAGCACACCTGTGTTCAAACCTGTCTGTATGCAGCAACTGTGTGTGAAGTGACTGAGGGTGCGGAGCGAAGTGAAAGGTTAAGCCTGTCAATAAGGTAGACAACTGGAGTCCTGCAGTGAGAAACTTGTAAATAGACAGCACTTACTACAGTATGGTTATTCATAGTTTAATATAATTGTGTGTGTGTGTGTGTGTGTGTGTGTGTGTGTGTGTGTGTGTGTGTGTGTGTGTGTACTAACTGGGTCTTCCCGAACGAAATTAGATCGATAAGACAGGCAGTGTTTCATTCATAGCAATTTATTTATGTAACGTCTTGTCTCACTCAAATTGTTCCTATTTTTATATACGAAGTTATAGGACATAAAATATTGTTTTTGTTTTCTTTACAGTTTTGCTTTACGTCGCACTGACACAGATAGGTCTTATGGCGACGATGGGGTAGGTAAAGGACTAGGAGTGGGAAGGAAGCAACCGTGGTATTGATTACCGTAAAGCCCCAGCATTTGCCTGTGTGAAATTGGAAAGCCAAGGAAAACCAACTTCAGGGCTACTGACCAAGTAGTTCAAAACTCCAGAAAAGAATACTGACCCGATGGATCACTGGTATTGCATGGACATAAGCGGTTCTAAGCTTGCCTCCTTATATGTGTGAAATTAGTGCCATCGAGCTGGCCTAGGCCAAAATCAAATGAACTGTACTAGAGCTAAACATTAGGGGCGTCACCTCGTTATTGAAGATGCAGAAAGGGGCGACGAATGCTATCGCATCTGTGACACCCATCGACTGGCAAGAATTCAATCAACATGTCATCAAACTGGAAAAAGATTTCTGCGAGAAAAATGGGTTGTTCGGAGATGCAGTATACAGACAGTTTTGTTGTACGCTTACTTATTTGTAGCACAGCAATATATGAATCACTTTAAATTTTAAAAATCACACAGATTTGTCTGTAATTCATCTGAGTGCCCACATGTCTGATCAGGAGAGACAATGAACTCTGGAAAGTGTGAGTCAATATTTTCGTGTAGCAGGTAAGAGTCGACCGATCTGGGCAGAACAGGAAGTTAGTTCTTGCAGCCACATTCCTCATCCTTGCATTCTTCTCATCTACCAACAGTAGTGGTAGGTGGTGATGATGATGATAATAATAATATATCGCTTCAGTCAGATAGTATTTGGAGCAGCTCAGTACGTTGGTTTCGTGTCGGCAGAACGACAGGTGTCCGAATAGATGCGAATACGGTGATTTGCGAACATAAACTATTTACGGCGACTTGCGGACAGCAGGGCTTACTGCTGCCTGGCAAGGGTTCAATGAATCACTACATCTATTTGGATGCCGGAGATCTGCGGATATTACCTTCGCGATGGGGAACAAGTTATCTAGCTAATGTCAACGACCCCCACCCCACAAACACAAACAATTATAATTATAATCCACAATGCATAGCAACGGGAAAGACCACCATAATCTTGACTGACAGATTCCCTTTCGCTTCTTGCTCCAAATGCTAAACGACTCATTTTTACAAGGTATCCACTGTCAATATTTTGTTACCGTGCTTCCGACCTTCACAGTGTGACGATCAGTATGGAAGTTGTTGCCACGAACAAGGGCAGGTCTTCTGCTCATTACAGCGGTTACGCGTGTCGTAAATTTAGGGCATACATGTCAAGGTCACGAGCTGAGTGACAGCTGTGCGTGCACGAGAAACACAACGTAGGTAGAATACAAGGTGGGGATCACGGGAGAGATGCGCAGTAACGAGGCAGAGCTGTGACGTCACGCAGGACCCTCGCGCTGAAGCTCTCCTGAATGAGGTAGAGGTAGTTGGAATAAGAATCGCTGTGCACGCAGAAGCTAGGAGCTGATTAATACAAGATAGTAACATATCTGTGGTGAATAAGAAACCATGTGTGCTTATTTTATGTGATAAAACGTAAAAAGCAGTATTAGTGTACACTTTTCAGGCTGCACAAATCATAACAGTCACGCAAAGGAACGAAACATACACATTCATTTATTCACTAAGGCCACTGACCTAAATGAACGGTGGCAGCAAGAAGTAATACAAACATTATTGAAAACTATTTTTCTTAGCTTCGAGGGTTCGGAAGATTTTATGACCATCCTCTTCCGACAGCTGCGACGCAAAGGGTGAAATCATTGCTTCTCAGCGTCAATGCTTCCAAGGTGATAAGAAATTCCAACTGTTCTCCAGAAGAGTATGAAACATTACGTGCAAATATGTTATCATCTGTTACTGATGAAGTTGATCAAAACTCAGATATCGTGTGCCAGTCTAACGCCAGCTTTGAGCCCACAACATCCTATTTTTTTACCGGAAGGTGAACAAGGGTTCGTTAAAGCCCTTGAAGAGCTAGTGGAACAGCTCCAGGACAGTCGCGAAACCAAGGATTGTGATAAGTAGGACCCGGATTAAAAGAAATGCATATGCGCATATGCAAGTGCATATTTTGAACGTTAGCGCATATTTTGACCGTTAATGCATATATAGATGTGTTTTTCTCTTATGCGTAATCGATTATCTAAGATTTCTGAACGAAATGAAAAATCAAATGAAGTCTATATATGTTGTAGGCCTACATCCCTTGGCAACACGAGAAGCCTTCCCTGATGAAGGAAAGTGCTTTCAGTGTCGCAGACGGATGATTAGGGTAAGGTGGTACAATTTCGATATGGGTACAATTTCGATCAAACTAAGCTTTAGCATATATTTTCCACTTCGGAGTGTTGGTAGTACTTGCCTAAGTATGGCGTTACAGTGCGGAAGGTGTACTGTGTTGCTAGTGGTTGTGTCAAGAATACAGCAGTTTGTGCTTCAGAGATACATATTTCTTCTTGTAGCAAGGTGAGTTGACTTGCTTAGTTTTGTGCTCTGTTATAAAACTGCATAGTTTTCACAGGCTGGCAGACAATGATATTGTGAGGTTAGAACCATGCTGTTTATTTCTGCGTGTGCTGGCACTACCACAGAGAACTCCTCTGTGACATGTGCTGCCATCTGTTGGCATACAGGGATAGTATGTGACGATAGATACAATAATACCAACAGTACATTTTCGATCAGCAGACAGGTACAATTTCGATACACTAGTACAATTTCGATCGGAGGAAATATATTGGTTTAAGCAGTTAAATAGCAATATTGCGTTACAGTAAAAGTCTTGTCCGCCTCCGTAGCGTAACGGTTAACGCTATTAGCTTCCCTCCTCGGGGAGCCTAGGTTCGATTCCCGGTACTGCCAGAGATTTATAAATGGCAGGAGAGGTGGTATGTGGTGAAAATAGTACATGCAGCTCATCTCCATTGGGGGTGTGGCTGCAAAGAGCTGCACCACCTCGGAACGAGGGCACAATCAGATAAAAAGGAATGTCTTATTATGAAGCAAAAGAGGATGATGATGTTATTTAAGGATTTCAGAATCTTTCTTCTGACTTAAAAAAAGAATGTTTTAATTTCCTACTCTCTGAGAAACAAACAATATGGTTCCTAACTCAAATTCACATTTATGATGTCATGGTATTCAGAAGCAAACGCTGCCTTTATGAACTCATAGGTCGAACGATGTTTGGAAATTTATTCGTTTTCACTCACAAAAAATAAAATAGCCTATGCATTAGGTTAATTTATTGACAGGGCTGTATTCTGCACATTCTCATCCGAATGTATTCGTTTATTTCAGATGCCGCGGAAAAGACCAGAAAATAAAATTTATAATAAGTGGAATCAGATAGCGATGGGAGCGGCAGTGAACAGTGTAATTAATGGGCATCTAAGCATTCGAGGTGCATCAGAATTATATGACATTCCTTTCAGTACGCTACATGGCAAAATGAAAATTAACAAGGAAATACAAGCTGGATTAAATCCACGAGTTGGAGACAAAATTGGTCGCCCAACGGTACTCACACTTGAAATGGAAGGGGCCTTAGTCGAGAGGCTTCTATCGCTAGAGCAACGAGGATTGGGTCTGACGCCTGTTCAGGTGAGGAAAGCTGCATTTGAGTTAGCTGAAACGAACAATGTCAAACATCCCTGGAGCTTAGATGATAAGATTGCAGGGATTGATTAGTTTCGAGCCTTTTTGAAAAGATATCCTAATTTAAGTCTGAGAAAACCTGAAGGTCTATCACGAGCCAGAGCTGAAGGGTTAAATAAAGAGGAGGTAAGTCATTACTTCCAAAATTTGGAAAATATTTTGGAAGAAAATGACATGCTTGATAAACCTGAGCGCATATACAATATGGACGAGACCGGCTTTCCTCTCAACAACAGACCTCCTAAAATAGTCAGTCGGAAGGGCAAACGCGAGGTTGTTTCATTAACAAATGTGGAAAGAGGAGAAAATGTGACAGTGGTTGCGTGTATGAGTGCATCAGGTTCGTACATTCCACCAATGGTCATTTTTAAGGGAGTTAGGAAGCGCCCTGAATTCCATGATGGATTACCTCCTGGTTCCATCGTGGAGATGAGCGATTCGGGGTACATTAACGAAGAACTTTTCATGACCTGGCTTCGACACTTCAAGAAATATAAAATGACAGGAAAGGTTCTAATCATTCTCGACAATCACGGGAGCCATACTAGGCTGCAAGCTATAGAATACTGTCAGGAGAACGAGATAGAACTTTTGGGATTGCCCCCACACAGTACACATGCTCTACAGCCGTTAGACAGAACATTATTTAAGTCCCTGAAGGATCATTACCACAGAAATGTAACCGAGTGGATTCATCGTAACCCCAATGACAATTTTACAAAATCAAGATTCTGCCCTATTTTCTCTACTGCCTGGTATCAATCGGCGTCAGCTGGATCTGCTATCAAAGGTTTTCAGTGTACAGGAATAATGCCATTTTCTAAGGACACTGTTCCAGAAGAAAAGTTTGCTCCTGCTGCGTTATTTCAGTCCCCTACTACCTCATCTGTTGCAGCTACTTTCAGCAGTGCGAGCAGTTCATTTGAAACTCCAGCTTCTTCATCCCCTAGCATTCCAACTACTGCCAGCAGTATGAGCACTTCGGAAACGGGACTTGTCACAACATCAAACGAAGTAAACGAAGACAAGATCGACACCATAACGGCAGCATCAAACAAGAACTCACCCCAAGATATTGTCAGAGTAATTCTGCCAACGCCAGAGAAGAAAGTGTCATTACGTAAACGGAAAACGCAGACATCAGTGCGACTGATTTCAGACGAAAATCTGGAAAAAAATCAGAAGCAAGAGACGTCTTTTTCAACAGGCACAGAAGAAAAGTAACGATAAGGATAAACACGGGTCTGCCAGTGTAGACGAAAGTATTATTCGAAGCAGAAGATTGCCAGGAAACGACGATGAGTGTGGATTTTGTTTGATGAACTATTACTGTGTACAATCAATGAAAAAAGGTGACTGGATTCGTTGCCAGAATGGTATCATGAAATATGTGTTGGTGCAATAGGAAAAAAACACTTCGTATGTGGAAGATGCCAGTGATCGAAGTTGTACCAGTAGGTGATCATAATTGTACCCGGCGAGGTACATTTTCGATCAATTACATTAAACTATGTTTTTTAATCTTGTATCTAAACTAACCACTGTAATATAGTAATACATATAGGAATACATTCACTACATTTCAGAGTATTTGTAACACTATTTAAATTCACTCTAGCTTATGTATTTTTTCCGTGGCAACGAAATTTGCCTTTAGTGATCGAAATTGTACCACCTTACCCTACACTTTTAACACGTGGAATCAGACAGTCTTTGCCAGAAGAATGTTCTAAGCAGTCAGTGATGGAGTACAAGAATTGCCCAGTTACGTCCGTCGACGTAGAACGATCAGTATCAGCATATAAATTAATTCTGTCCGAAAACAGAAAGTCATGGCCCTCGGAAAACATTGAAAAACTGTTAATAACCTACTGCCATGCACCAAACTACAAGGAATGAAACATGTTTATCAATTCAACACTGAGTTAAAATTAAATAATTAGTTTGGTAAGTATATTTTGTTTTATTTATCGTGCATATTTTCAACATTTTAGTGCATATATGCGTGCATATTTTTGGAGATTTTAGTGCATATGAATTCGGGCCCAAGTGATGAGCTGCTTGAAGACTTCACTGGTTATATAGCTTTTAGGGAAAAGAAGAAGAACGTCTGCGTAGAAAGTGATTACGGAGAGAAAACAGGTCAACCTACAGTAAGGGGTGGAAATTGGATTTCAAAGACGTCTAGAGACAGTTTGATGCAGCCTACGGCGAGATAGTACACCACGGTAGAGCAGATGGAAAAAGAGTTCAAATTTTACCATGAGAAGGAACTGAAAGAAGGTTCTAACATCATCACAAACCTTACGGATATCCTGAAGAAGAATTCCCAGAAATTCGTGAATTTGCAAGTTGATCGTGAGAAACCGTTCTTTTCTTTGAATGAACGCTTTAAACGAAAGTAAGGCATTCAAGAGACCAAGTTTCAGTTAATACAATGCCGATAAAGAAAGAAGAAAAACAAAGAAATCCCAATAATGCTATAGATAAGTGTGTATGATAATACTTCTTTTAAATATCAGCATTATTCTTTGTGTACAACACCCTTGTTACTTTGTTATGAAAGGCAGTTTATTATGCTGTATATGAAACCAGTGCTAAAAAAAGTTAATATACAGGGTCATTAATTGATGTAGCCTATGTAATGTTAACGTGGAATTTGTCAGTTCCTGGCACTTGGAGGAGAACCGTTCCTGTTTGTGTTGTGAACAGTAATAGTTTCCTAACATTTGCTGTTTATGTTGTTGACATAGTTTCCTAATATTGTTTGGACATACTTCTTGCAGTCATCAAGCTTTAATGCTCGAGTCTGTAACAATCAGAGCCCCTTGTTTTTGTTGAGAACATGAACATATAGAATAGGCATTCCACTGCGATCACAGTCTTAGCATTGTTACAACCTTTTATACAGACAAAAATACTTCAGAAACGCTGCTTGATTCACACCGTATTTGATCTACTATTACTCTAATGTAATAGTGAAGTGAAATGCCTTTTCTAAGGTGAGATTAAAATATAAATAAACAATGATATGGCGTATGGCTTTTAGTGCCGGGAGTGTCCGAGGACAATTTCGGCTCGCTAGATGCAGGTCTTTTGATTTGACTCCCATAGGCGACCTGCGCGTGGTGGTGGTGGTGGTGGTGGTGATGATGATGAAGACGACACATACACCCAGCCCCAATGTCAGCGAAATTAACCAATTATGGTTAAAATTCCTGACCCTGCCGGGAATCGAACCCGGGACCCGTGTAACCAAAGGCCAGCGCGCTGACCATTTAGCTATGGAGCCGGACATATCAATAAAGTTCTCTTATCTCTAACGTGTGGCTAAAACAGAATTGCTCAAAGCTGTGTGTTAGTTACCTCATACAGAAGACAAGGCGCTGAGGGTTCCGATGACGTCACCGACGGCCAAGCGTGGTGGGGAAACCTGCGCGTGATCCATACCCCTGAGTTTTAACTACATTGGATAAAAAGCTGTTACGAGCGCTAGCCCAGGACGTTATGAGATAGCGCAAGCCTGGAGGAGTGTAGCCTACATTACACATTCATAACAACAGCATTCTGTACAATACATGTATATATTCTTTCATGTAAGGACGTATATATTTACATGTATTCCATACGGCGTTTGTATAAAATTCGCGATAAAACATGCTTTGTAATCACCGTGTACCTGGAAAATAAATAATTACTTTAAAAGTTGGCATAAACAATGAAGTAAAAAAGGCATTTATTTTTAGGGGCTTAACATGCTCAACTCTCCTATGAACAATTGTGAAGCAGAATAGTATCGAATACATTGCCTTTACGATATCGCTTCTGAAGCAAAACGTCACAATTTTTTAAACTTAAACAAAAGAGAATAAACGTAGCATTTCTTCAAGCGACCATGTTGATACAGCAGTACACAAACACTCACTAACTAATGCATCAATCATTATGTGCCACAGCCTATTCAGCTGAATGTTACAACCATTACTTGTAGACAGGTAACTGAAGCCTGCACAGCCCCGAGTCAACGTGGGGAAGTACAAGCGACTTGCTCCCTCGTGCACAGGTATTTCTAGCACGGGCACTGCACTCAGGGTGGGCAAGCTTTGACACACGTGATTTTAAAGGAAACTAACGAAGATGTTATGTGGATGTGCTTACGCGAGAAGTCAAGTCATTGCAAGGGGAAGATGCGGTCGAATAATGAATTTGTATGTGTCCGAACATCTCCTGATGACGCGGCTCTAGAAGTGAAAAAGCAGGTGGCGGAGGTGAAGAAGAGGGCACGAGAAGAAACTACCCATTTATCTCAGGCAAACACGCATGAAATGAGGAATCTTCATAATAAAGCTTATGATTTTGTCACAGTACTGCCCCACTCAGAAACTTTGAAGAGGGCCCTGCGACATCAGAGGAGTAAAGCGCGGAGAAACCAACAAGATCCCAAGAATGTCTGGACATTGTTCTTCATATCTTAAAAATGTGTGACGGCAGCAGTTCTTCCGGAAGGCGATGAATTAGAAGAAAGGACAATCATTTTAGTGGAAACATAGGAAAAGAAAGTTTAAAAACGTCTTTTAATATTTTATGGATGGCACGTTTAACAGCTGCAACAAGCAGTTTGCAGAAAATTTACATTATTTAGGAGGAGAGAGCGGCGAAACAAACGTTTCCCTCGTTGTATATCTTAGATTTTCCGTGTTGTCTCCTGTTCGCGAGAAAAAAATAGTTGCCATGACTTATGACTCGACCCTCGTATATATATGTATATATTGACGAAGCCTAATTAGCGATGAATTTTAGGGTATATATACATATAGAGTAGTATTAAAAGTGACGAAGC
Organism: Anabrus simplex; assembly: GCF_040414725.1. Classification (NCBI taxonomy): domain Eukaryota; kingdom Metazoa; phylum Arthropoda; class Insecta; order Orthoptera; family Tettigoniidae; genus Anabrus; species Anabrus simplex. Next base: position 739,950,465 of record NC_090266.1, on the reverse strand, counting down.
TTATTTAAGCTGAATGTAAATATTCGAAGATAACTGATTTATTAACATTTTGACAGTCCGAAGTCTGTGAAAAGTGTGATGGGAAATAGTCTTTATTATTTGTTACAACTAAATATTTTTAAACCTCTAAACAAGATACAATGAAGAAACCAGCCGGTTATAACTCGCTTCGCTAGCGCTTAACAAGTAAGCCACGAGGCTTCGCCTCCTCGACCCCTCGTGAAGGTGCCCGTATGCCTCCGCTATGGAGGTATTTTTGAATTTCGTCAGATCAGTCTCAGGCAGCAATAAGCCTTGCCGTTGGCAAGTCACCGCATCTTTCAGGTATCCCATTGACAGCCTCTGATACAACCGTGCATCGTGTGTGAAGCAATGATACGCTACGTACCATCCCTCTCCACTTCATCTGTTTCTCGCTGAGAACTGTTTGATACAGTTATTTACTGAATAATCTCTGCTGAAATGCTGAATATCCGGCCATAAAGCAGAGCCAAATCCACATGTTCGACACAATTCGCACCC